>NC_137883.1:3254437-3361937 GCF_963924005.1 Protomyctophum bolini | reverse complement strand
GTTATTGACAACACCAGCTAGCAACCTGATGCTAATTAGTAGCATTACGACTACTTGATCAATTAAAAGCACTATAAAAGACCAATTGCCGTACATCAACGGCAATGGCGGGGAGCGTAACATTTATTAATTGCTGTAGATCAACGCCAATGAGAAATAAGGTAGCTTCATAACCTTAGAGTATATATTAATAGAGACGGCACCGGATTTCTCCTCCCATCCACTTTGCATTAAGTTGCTCAAAAGCGCATGAGGCGATTTCACTCCTCCTTCCGGGTAGGAACAGACTGCATTCTGGGATGGATTGGGCCAAACACATGCGCTGGCCACTGACTATCATTGCACGTGTTCACGTATGAAACAGCGTCCACGTGTCAGCATGAGCGCGCGCAATGATAGTCAACGGACCAGCTCTGGCCCAGCACTGCAATACCAAATTCGGCCACTATGTCCATTTCGCCTAACGTGTTCACAACTTACTTCCTTTTTGTTCTTCATCATGACATCATCAATGCAACACACCTTTACTCATTTAAGGGCCCCCTATAGAGTACCTCAGTCCATACCACAGTATATCACAAAATGTACAATCGAGAGGTTGTTTTAATAAATAAAACATAATCATAATTTAACCAATGTGTATGGTATGTTTTATGTTAATACAATATAACTAGCACATCTGCATCATTGCATGGAGGTGGTTTCACTATAGACCCTGGTGCATAAGAAGACCTACTGGTTGATAGCAGGACTGTCTGAAGTGTATAAGTGCAATATTTCCACTTGACAAGAAGTCATTATGTTGTGTAAGTCAAGAGCCGTAAAAAATAAGATCTCTTGTGCTGTAGAACTGGGTTCCAATCCCAAGCCAAATTCCAATAAATGCCTCTTACTTCAGCGTGGCTGGGATTACGGTGATATTGGTCAATAATGTGACCATCTTGTGGACTTCACATGAGGTGAATTGAGATATGGCAATATGTGGCCTAAATACCAGTAGTCCAGTCTGTTGTCTGTTAATTCACAAACAGCGGTGATTTAGGTTTGGACATTGATGTCATGGTAAGTCCACAAGATGGTCACATATTTCGGCAGGTCACCAATTTTACAGTAACACAGCAGTTAGGACAGTGGATGGAGGAGCTGAGGAGGCAGACATTTTAGTATTAGAATTATTGTAGTATTGACTGATCAGGGCGATAGAAGCGTATTATGTGCGTGTGGCCATGCACATGCGTGAGACCGTGGGTGCGTGCGTCCCCTCCTCACCATGCATCTCATTACTCTTTTTAAAGTCATCATTCTCCTTGTCAACGGTAGCAGGAGCCATGGCGTAGTTCTTGATGTTTTCGTCCAGATACCAGCTAAGGTTCTCATCAAACACTGTGGCTAGGAGATTGAACTCCTTATTGTAGTTCTTCTGTTGAAGGAAGGAAAGAGAGGGAGTTGGGGAGAGAGAGAGACAAAAGTGAGGGAGGGAGGGAGAGAGAGAGATTACAAGCATGCACAGAGCCACAGACCTTTACATTGATACCCTCATGCGTTGACCTGACGAAGATGTTATAGTTACATCGAAACCTCTCTCTGTTTTACATGCACCCTGACAAATGTGACCAAATTTGACTGAGGGACTGCCATTGTTTTTTTTTTTTTTTTTTTTGTCATGGCATGTGAAAGCAGGGGATCATAGCTTCAAATCGACATATTGGTTGTTCAGTTTGACCCACCAATTTTGGAGATATGGCTTATAGAGTAATGTCTTACAGAAAACAGCGAGTTGAGAAAACAGGCTTGAAAGGTTCACTTCTGTTGTCTCTAACATTACACCTAGCTACATGTTCAAGCATTTATTTCATATTTACATGTCGATTTCAGCTCTGACACTTATTTCAGACATGCTCTAGTATGGGAAGAGTCTGCCTGTGCTATTAACTCATTAAAATAAAAAAGGTTTTCTCCTGGATTTGCACGATGGCAGGCTCTCATTCAAATCGGGTCACAAATGAAGGATATAACTGTCTGCTCCAGTTTTACCTTCCTTTTTACCTTATACCGTACCAGTCCTGTTCCTGAGATGCACCGGACCAGCCTAAAATAGGCTTGAGGTGCAGTGGAACCCCCTTGTCCTCGTGCCTATATAGTTTGTTTCTAAACTGGATTCAGCTGAGACTTAATTATTCTACCCAAGAGTCTCCCGGCTCTCACCTGCACTCCTTTCTTTAGAGCTTTGGGTCTACAGACCAGCAGAGGTCCCACCAGGCCAGAGTTGGTGTCCTTGACAGCGTCGACTGCAGAGTAGTAGAGATAGCTCAGGCAGTCTGCCTCCCCTTCCACTGGCCCAGCACCCACTGGCACCACCCACTCATAGGTGTGCTTGGTGCCAGGTCGGACCAGAGAAGCCGGAGCTGGAGGAGTCACCAGTCCTAGAAAGAGGGGGTGGGGGAGAGTTACTTTTTAATCGCTTTTGTTGACCATGTATTTGTGAAAACTGTTTTAGAAGAACAGTAAGAATATGGACTGTACTGTACATTTCATGTACTCTGGATCTGTGAGGTGCGTGCCGATGAAGACCATAGAGATAATTTACAAAACCATGATTATGTACTGTACACAATAGTACATTGCACAGTACGGTATCAGTCTGGTGTCTGTTCCCTACAATGCTATGTTCCAGAATAAAGTAATCATAGGTCAAGTGTTGACCTATTTTTAATTCACTAATAAATTCATTATTCATTTATAATTTGTTAAATTGGAAAAAGGGCTTCGTCAAGACCTGGTGCAGGCGGTGAGGAGACAGACAGACATTCAGACAGACAGACAGACAGACAGACAGACAGACAGACAGACAGACAGACAGACAGACAGACAGACAGACAGACAGACAGACAGACATTGTCTGAATTATAGTATGATGATGATGAAAATGCTTTTCATTAACTAAAGTAATTTTGAGTCCTTGTGCATAATGAACTATGATGTAATTACATTGGAAAAACCAGACAATGCTGCAAATTGCATTTCGATGTTATACTGTAGCCTGTTCACCCACAATGAACTAATTGTGTCGACAGCTGGCCTACAAGATTGTATTATTAGTTTATGTTACGATTGCTGTCATATCTACAGTACTATCTGTGATGTAACTACAGTAGCATCTGTTACCATTCGCTGTATATTATGTATACTATATATTGCATGCATCTGGCTGCTATAATATATTCAGTAGTATCTGGTCAACATATTCGCTGTCCATTGTGCACACAGGAGATGTGATTCAATTCATTACGTTAGTGCTGGTAGGGTTTCATGCTCTAATATATTCTTCATCGCCTTCTAGCTCAACCTTGTTCTGTAGACAGTCTGCAGGCCTGTTTATAAGTCTTGTAGCCATAATGTGGTTGTTTTTTGGGCTGGTGCCGACCACAAGCAGAAAACAAAACCTTGTGACAAGATATTAGAAGTGGGCAATTTGAGTGAGAATGGTCATTAGGACATTATAAAGCTTAATTTCATTGCTTTGTCTCCAACTGTTTCCAAAATGTGTGTACACATTAGAGATTATAGGCACAGTGCACACAAGCTCACTCTTTTCATTAATTGAGTGAAAACGTGGCTTGCATCTTTCATAGCATTGTGTGTTAGTTAGTTGATGCCCTTAATTAGCTCAGCTTCTCTCTAGAACTCATTAGTGTTTGCTCTAAATAGATTATTTAATATGCATATACCCATATCTTTTATAATTAACAATCAATATTTTTCAACTCACTTGGTTCTCTCCTCAGCTCACGCAGTTTCTTATCGGTGTGGGACTCTGCGGAGGGGGAGAGAGAGAGAGAGTTAGAGAGAGAGAGAGAGAGAGAGAGAGAGAGAGAGAGAGAGAGAAAGAAAGAAAATAGTGTAAAATAAGTGTGTGTGCATGCACGTGTGCGTACGTGTATATGCGTGTGTGTGCGTGTGCGTGTGCGTGTGTGTGTGTGTGTGTGTGTGTGTGTGTGTGTGCGTGCGCGCTAACCCTCTAGTTCATTGTGATACAGGGTTCCATCCTGCTCTATGCTGTATTGTACACCGTGTGGCTGCATGCTGTAGTTCTGGCTGGCCTTGTTCATAAACACCACCCTGATGGTGTCCTGCTCTTCAGCACGGATCACTGGACCTACACACACCAACACACACACACACACACACACACACACACACACACACACACACACACACACACACACACACACACACACACACACAGAGTCACAGATAGAAAGACAGACAGATATTGGTAAAGAGACAGAGAAACAGGGCAATGGTTCAGTGGAGGTAGACGAGTCTTAAGTGTTACAGATGCACACAAGCACTGTCGACCACCATACGAACACACACACACACACACACACACGCACGCACGCATGCACGCACGCATACACAGACACTCACATGCAGGACGTCCACTTTTACATTTCAAGGTCTCCCGTCAACTATGACAGTACAAATACAAATGTACTGTCAGCGTTACAGACTTGTAAGGGTCTCTTTAGAGACTCCCCTAAAGGAACCACGAGAGTCCCAGGAAGCCACATTGAGAACCATTGCTGTTTACATGGTGGATACAATTGCCTAACAAAATGGAGGATCTAAATGAGGCCTACATTACCCAGAATTCCAAGGTGTAGTTCATATGGGCTGCGGAGCATCTTAGTGGTGAAGGTGTTGTCGAGGTATTCCACGTAGCGAACTTTCTTATAGCGACTTCCTATGCGGTCACGACCTTTGGTTACGAATTTAGCTGCTTCACTACACACACGCACGTACGCACGTACGCACACACACACACACACACACACACACACACACACACACACACACACACACACACACACACACACACACACACCAGTTCACACACGGAGCAAAGCATTCAATATTGTATTCGTCATCTACTACTCCTATGATTCACAATAATTTGGTGCTCCTCTCTAAATCCAACATCATTCATTACTGTACTGTCCTTCTATAATGACTATGCTGCTCTCCTCCCTTGTTGTATGTACAGCAACTATGCATGTCTCTGTATACTATACTGTATGTTCGTACTTGATGGCCATATGTTTGTTCTTGTGTTTAGTGTCTGTCTGTGTCTATCAGTCTGTTATTATGGTAGATTAGTGCTGGGGGGGTGCCCGCTGACCTAGCGGTCTAGGTGCATACCACATATCGGCTCTAATGCTGCCTGACAGGGCGTTGTGGGTTTGAATCCCGTTCCTGACAACCTTTGCTGCGTGTAACTCCCCTGTTATGTCACTCTCTCCCAGGTGTCCTGTCCATCTCCACTATCTACTATCAATTAAGGCAGAAACCCAAAATGAAAAAAAAAAGTTTAAGGCGTGTGTGTGCGTGCGTGCGTGTGAGTGCATGCGTTGCATACCCATCCGTAGGCAGAGTAGGGGCGTAGTCCCAGACAGCTTCCTCAGCAGCAATGAAGTACTGTCTAGTCTCACCGTTTGGGCGGGGCTTATGGACGTTAGGGAAACACTTCTTGATCTCAAATATGGCCTGCATGCCAGCTGTAGAGGACCACACCAATTTAAAAAATGTTATTATCGATAATCGATTATTTTCTTATAATCCATTCCATTGATTAGCGTGATAAACGGATGCCCCCGTATGTATAATGCTTCTAGTACTGTACAGAAAGGGTGGGTTCAACAATAACGACACATGATGCCCAAAATAGCGATGCCAGGTTGAAAGTGCATAAGCGTATAGTTGCAGTCTTGCAGACGAGAGAAAAAATCTATAACACTACATATATTAGATTAATATTCATGTGTATTTTTAGACATTTAACAACTTAAAACCCTCAATACATTGTAAACGTATTGTTTGGCTATTGGTCTGCTCTTTTTCCCTGCTGTACACAACCTCTTCACCGACAATAGCAGATCTACAAGCTCACAACAACACGTCAATAAAACAACAACGTCCCTATATCACACAAAGATTTGGTCCCCCTCCCTGCAGTATCTCTGAGCCTGAGGACCCCCTAGGGGTCCCTGGCCTGACCCGGTCGTTCACAGTGCACATTACATACCCTTGAGGTGGTCGTTCACAGTGCAGGTCAGCAGCCAGTGACCAGGGTTGTCAGCTACCATCTCTACGGTGCTGGTGGAGGCGGGGAAGAGGCTGACCGTGTCCGTGTGATGGTTCATGTTGGTCAGGATCTGACCGTGGAAGTGGATCGAGTGTATGTCCACCTGTCGATCACATTAGAAACATTATACCGTTAAGTCTTTGTCTAAAGCAGTGGTTCCCTATACACTTTCTGGGTCCGAACTACATGTGTTGTGAGCGTGTGGATCAGATATTTCAACTGGTCCATGTGGTCACACTCTCATGGTACATGAACACTGAGGACTTTACGTTACATAATGATATAACATCCTTTCACGTCATCATCCGTTACCTCGTTGCCCATGCCAATCAGGTGCCAGTGGATCTTGTTTCCCTGGCACATGCTCAGTCCAGGAAGGTTACCGTACAGAAACCCATTTACACCTGCAAAACAAACACAAGCTTAATGGATCCAGGACTACATAGAACAACAGATAATTTAACTCAGAGAACCAACAAATTGAAATTGTTCACTCTCTGAGTTAGGCTACAGATTTTGTGCGTGCGTGTGTGTGTGTGTGTGTGTGTGTGTGTGTGTGTGTGTGTGTGTGTGTGTGTGTGTGCGTGCGTGCGCCTGTGCGTGTGCGTGTGCGCATGTGCGCGCGCGCGTGTGTGTGTGTGTGTGTGTGTGTGTGTGTGTGTGTGTGTGTGTGTGTGTGTGTGTGTGTTGTGTGCGCGCGCGTCTGTCAGAGTAGCCCTGCCAGCTCATGCATCAAGCCTAATATCTCCCCAGGCCAAGTGACAGCCCGGGGTTTGAATCCTTGGCGTCACATTGGTGAAATTACCTGGACCTGCCCCAAGGTGGTGCTGAATGTAATCTAATACAGTGATTCTTAACGTGTGCGCTGGGGACCACTTTGGGGCTGTGAGGGTTTTGCAAGTGGGTCCCCAAATAAATGGCAAAACACTACCATTTTTATGATAATATAACATGATAACGTAACATAACGTGATATTGGGAGTGGGGGAGGAATCCCCTTTGACTGCAGCAGTAGAAATTAGCTGGGTTTCCTGGGTGGTTCATGGACTCACCGTGCATTTTATTGCTCTCCTGAAATTCCTCGTCTGCCTTCAGGTTTGGGGCGGGGTTGGTGATGTTCTTGATGTTGTCATCGAGGTACCAACTCATATTCTCGTCGGACACCATGAACAACAGAGCATACAGGTAATCTCTTGATCCGCCTGCGTCTCCAGCCAGATCCAGACTCTCCAGAGTTCCTGCACATGGGAGAGGAGCAGTCAACTTGCATTCTTGTAGCCTACTCTACATCATTGACATTAAATACTTGCTCAAGCAGAGCGCGTAAGTAATGTGGTTTATCCGGCGCTTCGATGTATGCCGTGGTATCAAGTTTGAGAGTGACGTAATGAAGATATGTATACCAATGCCGGGGTATAACTGACTCTCGATGGTGACGTATAATAAAGATACAGTATGTCTCAGTGTCGGGTGGATTAAAGGTAATGCCATATATAAAGTATGTCATCTGAAACCTACCTTTATTACGTCACCATCGAAAGCCAGTTATAACCCGACTTTAATATTTAATTCCAATGTTTTACAGAGGTGTACAGAAAACCTATGGTAGAGTCATGGAGAGGTTTTACTGGCAGATCTCGATAGTTATCGAGTTGATAGTAATTACATCGCCATTGACAGCTAGTTGACAGTCGACAGTACTTGCGCGCTCAAGTAGGCACTCGTTAGTTTTCATTAATTTTACGTTTTTTCCATTAGGTTTTATGACCTCACTTAGACCCACACAACCTGAACTTTGAACATTCATTGGATTTTCTGTGGTCTGGGGTTTTCTCTGTGTGTTCTGAAGCCTTTTGAGGTGCAATGAAAATAGGCAAAATCCCTCAACAGTGACATCGGCTGGCAAATTGTTATGTCATATATGGGATTTGTGGACTCTTACCTCACAGTCCACATGTAGGCAAGAAAACCCCAGACCACAGAAAATCTAAGGATGTTAAAACTTCAGGTTTTTTGGGTGCTATTGAGCTCAGAAAACATAAGAAAGATAATAATAAGGAAACGAAACGATCCCTTTAACCAGTGACAGTATGTTTTGCTGTGGGGTTAAGAAGGATCCAACACTGTGTGTGTGTGTGTGTGTGTGTGTGTGTGTGTGTGTGTGTGTGTGTGTGTGTGTGTGTGTGTGTGTGTGTGTGTGTGTGTGTGTGTTCTGAATCAAGGGCTAAGTATGTATTATCGTTCATTATTGGATTATGAATAATATTGATATTACACTGCATGTCTGAATCATGTTATTCTATAGTATTCACACTTGATTCACGGCTTTTTCAGTAATTTTGCAACACTGGCGATGCAATTACTTTAAAGGCCAGTCCACACCAATGCAACCCCTTGCAACATGCAACTACTTGCAACCATTATCCCCAATGGTAGTTTGCAAGGAGTTGCATTGGTGTGGACTGGCCTTGAAACTGGACAACTAGACAAGAGTTGTGTCTAGTCGCATTGGTGCGGTCTGGACTGGTACAGACTAGAGCAGGCTTTACCTTTCTGATGAGTGGTCCTATGAGTCCTGAGGCGATATCTTTACCTTTCTTACAGGTGATGAGTGGTCCTATGAGTCCTGAGGCGACATCTTTACCTTTCTTACAGGTGATGAGTGGTCCTATGAGTCCTGAGGCGATATCTTTACCTTTCTTACAGGTGATGAGTGGTCCTATGAGTCCTGAGGCGATATCTTTCGGGGCGTTCACATGGGAGTGGTAGAACTGGGTCAGACAGTTGCCGTCCTCCGCTGTGGAGCTGTGGGACTCGGTCAGGGTCCACTCGTATGTCACCATGCCGCTGGGGGCCACCGCGTCGTCATGCTTCTGCTCTGGACCCGTCTCATCTGGATACTTGGCTCCTGGGAAGGAAGGCACGCACATACATACACACACACATAGGGTTAACACAAAGAAACTTGGCAGGCTCTGTGTGCGTGCGTGCGTGCGTGCGTGCGTGCGTGCGTGAGTGTGTGCGTGCGTGCGTGCATGTAAAGTAGGCTATATAATGTTGCTGTCGGGTGGAAATCTTGTATGTCCAAAACGGTTCCATATTGATTAAAAAAAATCTAAAAAACTTTTACAAATAGTGAAAATAGCAGATCTCACAATGTGTCACATCCCGACGAGTTGTGAGCTTGTACGGTATATCGGCTATTTTCACTACATTTTGCAACACACTTGTATGATGAAGTATGGCATTAACAAAACAAAATAACTGTGTACAAAGTTGAACAGATACGGGTTCCTGCCTGACAGCAACGATCGTCTCTGTCGGGTGGAAAACTCACATGTCCAAAAACCTCAAGATTCAAATAAATAAATAAATTAAAAAAAACCTGAAAAATTAGCAGATCTACAAACTTGTGGATCTGCTACTTTTGTGTGACGCTGTATGGCAGGGGTATTCAACTAGATTAGGTCGGGGGCCACAGCTGTAGAATGATTGTGTGTGGAGGGCCGCACAGTGTGCGATATATATGGGCTAAGTGGGCGTGGGTTAGAATTGGTCGTCCATATCTGGGTCTCTTGTGGGATATGGGCTAAGTGTGCATGGGTTAGAACTGGTCACCAATGTCTGGGTTCTATATAGGTTATGTATGGGCTAAGACATGGGCTAGACCATGTCACCCGCCCATGTCTGGGTCGTGTATACTATGGCATTAATTTACACAGAAAAAACAGCAAAAGTTAGAATATGGGGATAAGAAGTTTCTGCTCGACAACAGCGATATCAAATTAATATACGTCGTCATAATATATCCCTATATTCCTTCATTACTCTTGCTGTAGTTGAGTCCATGGGGGTGGATGCTGTGTTCTTCACCTACCTTCATTACTCTTGCTGTGTTCTTCACCTACCTTCATTACTCTTGCTGTGTTCTTCACCTACCTTCATTACTCTTGCTGTGTTCTTCACCTACCTTCATTACTCTTGCTGTGTTCTTCACCTACCTTCATTACTCTTGCTGTGTTCTTCACCTACCTTCATTACTCTTGCTGTGTTCTTCACCTACCTTCATTACTCTTGCTGTAGTTGAGTCCATGGGGGTGCATGCTGTGTTCTTCACCTACCTTCATTACTCTTGCTGTAGTTGAGTCCATGGGGGTGCATGCTGTAGGAGTGCGACGCCATGTTCTTCATGTGGACCACCAGGGTGTCTCCCTCCTCCGCGGTCAGCAGCGGTCCCAGGTAGCCCAGCCACTCTGGCTTTACCACCTCCTCCGTGAAGGAGGAGTCTGTGTACTGCTTGTACACAGCCTTCTTGTACCGGGAGCCAATACGCTGGGGACCACGGGCTAGGAAGACAGAGGCCTCTCTGCAGGTGGAGGGGGAGAGAGAGAGAGAGAGAGAGAGAGAGAGAGAGAGAGAGAGAGAGAGAGAGAGAGAGAGAGAGAGAGAGAGAGAGAGAGAGAGAGAGAGAGAGAGAGAGAGAGAGAGAGAGAGAGAGAGAGAGAGAGAGAGAGAGAATGAATAAATCAATCAATCAATCTAAGAAATTCCATAAATTAAATAATAAAAAATGTTTATGACGTAGTGAAAATAGCAGATCTACAAGCTCACAACACGCCGCTTCACGACACATTGTGAACTGGTATAGATCGGCTATTTTCACTATAGTTTGAGTCCCGCGCAAACATCTCATTTCTCTTTTGGCTCACAGGCTAAAAGGTTTGGGAACCTCTGATGTAGATAGATAGATCTTTATTTGTCATTGCAACGTGTATACAATTGGTTGATGTCCTGTCTTAACAGCATTAAGTGTCAATATACAGACTTGTATATCGTTGAATGTTTTGTTGAATGCATTTTGCAGGTAAAGCTGTGGGATATTTTAATGCAATGCTGACTTTTAATTCTCCAGTAATGTACTATATAGCCTATAATTAACAACATTGGTGGTGTGTTAATAAACTCAGATAAGTTTAATAGTTGATACGGCATTGAAGTGTTTTATGTAAGTAATCTTTTCATTGGATATCCCGCCTGTACGGTCGCCCCCAAAGTCCAGCGAGGTTGCCTTGAAAAGCCGGGCGAGGTCGCCCACCTGTCACCAGGCGTTTGTGTGTATTCCCTTCACTCACTTTGTCAAAGTCAGTATGGCCCTCTGGAAATAAATGCTGCCCATCCCTGCCATGTTGTTGATGTCAGATATTGTATGAATATGTTGTTAGATATTGTTGAAAACAAACCATTTGTTTTGTATCTTTTGTATTATAAAACGACTGTATAATTATTATTTTTTTATATTTAAACAAAACATATTTAAACAAAGATTCTCAATAAATTAACGGCACACAAGTTGACACAACTGAATATCTGTTGACAACATTGTGCTTTTCTAAATAGGTAGGATGAATATAAATAGACACAGTAGACCGTATTCCTTGACAGTATGTAGAACATATTTACATTACATTTACATAAATATGGTATAATTAAAAGTATAGACATTCAACTGACTGTGCAGCCATTGTTGAATAAGAGCAAACGCTACTTTGTTATTTTGTGTGTGGGTGTGTGTGTGTGTGTGTGTGTGTGTGTGTGTGCACCACATACTCATCCTGTGGCAGTGTGCGGTTCTGTATGAGGTTCATCTCAGACGGCGCGTAGTTCCAGATTACCTCCTCTATTCGGATGAAGTACTCTCGCCTTATCCCAGACACACACGCTGCTGTGGCACACAGCAGCCACAGCAGCCTCCATTCTAGGACCTGATGCATGTCGAGAGGAAGATAACGATGAAGATTAGAACGACAAATATGTGCTGTATAGGCCTACAGGCGAACGATGGTCGTTTGGCCTGTAGAACTTCCCTCTCTGTTTTATAAAGCTCTTAGTTGACAGACAGCTGGGAACAACCAATCAGGACTAAGGGGTCACGTAATAAAAGTCTCCAGGGTTCCAAAAAGTTTGGATTTACACAACAAGTGAAAACACCTGTCTTTGTTTGCCTTCCAAAAGGAGAATGCGATTTCACCTTGTTTTAAATGATCATGTCTTTGTCACTGTAGGGTTAAACATCACAGTGCGGTTCGTTTTCTGGCTGTTCGCCAAACAAGATACCATTTGACCCGGTCAATACTACAGTCCACATGGCTTCGAAGGATACTTTCAAAATACAACCTATTAAGTTTCACAGAATGTATCGTTTTAATTCGTTTGATTACTTATTTTCATTAAAGTAGAAATTAAAGCTCAAGCACTCATGTTCACATTCACTGCACATTTTATAATTGTATTGTAAACGAACTTTAAAAACCTTTACTTGTACAGTTTGTGGTAAAAAATAAAATAGTGTTAGCAAAGGCTTGTCAATATCTGCCTTGATTTGTTCAGTTTTGATCCTGTGTGATCAATAACACGCACCTCTGGAAACTCCAGTCCAGGACATACCCGGCCTAGACGGAGGTACTGGAACTGATTACAACACAGAGAGAGCAAACATGCAGCTGCACAACACATATACCAAGGGTTAGGTAGTGTAAATGACCTCCACTTAAGACCAGATTGGGACAAAGCACAGCGGTAGTCAAAAGAAAACAAAGAAAAGAAGAGTTGGGTTTGACTCTCACAGAGCACCCTGACAGGGAGGAAGAGACAGTCCGTTAGTAAATAGCATTGGATGATGCTAATATCAGATTAGTAAACGAATTGTCTCGATAGTAATTTACAGCTTGTTAAAACCTTGGGTCCACCTATTGTTAAACCCCCCCAGTACTGGGGTGCTTATTCTTACCAAGAAATATCAAGAAGAGGCAACATCCCCCTAGCTTGTGCTGGGGTATGATAGGCCTACATGCAAAATAGTGTGACATAATCAGGAAGGGTGGGCACCAACTGCAAGCAACGATGGAGGGCTCCTCATGAGGATGACTAGAGAGTGGGGACCAAAACATTTTGGGCACTAGGGACAACTGGGCACCTACAGCAAGAGTGGATATACTAGAGAAATCTGGGTACCAAAACAGAGTGTTCTCTAGGGAAAACTGGGCATCTAGGAAGAGTGCGTATACTAGGGAAGGGTTAGGATTTGACATTGTTTTAGTGAGGTTAGGGTTAGGCCTAGGATTAGGCATTGCAACAATAAAGAATTGAGAATTTCAGCGACTACTGGCTAGATACAGCTCATTCTTACAGGTGCAGTTTTCCCCCATAAGGTTCCCACTCTTCTTGAAAGACTGAGCACCTCTAGTGCCCACTCCTCGGGTGAGGGGAGAGTAGGCAGCAGGAAGAGTCGGCTTCCTATTGCACTCTCTCTTGCCCAGTCTTCCCAAAAAAATGGTGCCCACATTTCCCTAGTACCCACCCGTCCTGTATTCACAATCAGTGGAGAACTGTGCATATGCACTATAGATTGTTTACACTACAGGATTGCCAATGTATGCATTCATCTAATCTAATCCTCTTCCAATGTGTTGGGAAGTAGGTCAGTGAATTACGGTAAGTTAGGCCACTGAGGCCTACAGTTACAGTATATGTCAATCAATATCCTAGAAAGGTCTGTGACCTTTCCTCTCCCCATAGCCAAGTGCAAACATTCACATTCAGAATGACACAATGACAAAGACATTTACAATGGAAAATATTTATTTACTCAAGGCAACACAGACATACATTAAAAAATATGATACTAAACATAAAGTCTTTAACACTGACATAGCATCCAGAAGACATCAACACAAATAATATAGAAGTTTCTGAAAATGTTAACAAATGTCATTATAAAACACACAAAAAACATGAACCTGTCTCTGTGTTAAAGAAACTCCATCTGTGTTCCAACTGTTCAAAGGGATTGCAATATAGTTCCTGGCGTATCTCTCCTTTGAATGGCTACGTTTACATGAAGGGTGATCATTCCGAATAAATACTTCCGAATAAAATACATCCGATGTAATGTTTTTTGCCGCGAGTTTACATGGGAAATGGTCATTCCGAATGAGTGTTTATATGGAGAAGTGATAGAAGACATGATACATGTTAATTCACGTGAAACTACGCCATCTGTTGGACACATCAAATATAGGCAGTTCATTCATTGTGACTGTCTCAACAATACAAACATGATATTACAGACGAAAGACGATACTTTGAAATCCCATAATTTCATTCCGCAGTAGCTTTGAGGCTGCTGCATGGTTGGATAGGGGCGGCGCGGGCATATATGTTTAGTGTTTACCGTCTTTTTTTCCCCACCCGCTGCGGCTCCGCTTCTCCGCTGGGAAGGTAATCATCTCGTTTTTATTTGTAGGCCTACTACTATACTTTGTATCTACAGCACGGCCAGGGCACGCAACGCAACACTGATGATTATTATTGTATCGGGTCGCTCGTTATTTTTGAGAGAGAGAGAGAGAGACCGTTGAACACACACACACACACACACACACACACACACACACACACACACACACTGTGACACACACACACACACACACACACACACACACACACACACACACACACACACAGATCAGGGGTATCTCATCTGCTGCTGCTCCACGTTTTTTTTGTGGATTTCGGATCTGAAAAAAGGAACGAAATAACGCGCTCTATGTGCAAACTCCTCGGCGCCGACGGCGCGCCTTGGATATGAGCGCCTTGGAGCATGCTCAGAAAGACCAGAATGAATTTACATCCGAAGCAGTGTATACATGAGTCAAATTTCTTTCAATCGCATTGAAAATCGGAGTAATCCGGCCAGTGACATCGGAATGGTTTTTAGATCGCATCGAGCGTTTTCATTCGGATGTAAGTTTTTGTAGGTGTTTACATAACAACGTTTAATAGGATTGAACTTCTATTCGGAATGAAAAGGGGATTTAACTGCTCATGTAAACGTAGCCATTGTCCGTACATGGCGGTTGTCATGAAAAACTGCACTGTTTGTGGATAGTGGTACATTTGGTGCCTTAAACTCCAACTGTATATATCCCACAGAACCTGCATTTCAATTATAATTCATGTTCTATGCTGTAGCCGAACAACACTTCTGACATGAGTAACATATATATCAGTGTCCTGAGTCTCCTACACAAATCGCTTCCATAATACGTCTGTCAAACAGCCATTATAAGTATGAGCCGAATGGCAATTTAATACTGTATATTTCAACATAAATATAATGTCCATCCAGTGTAATTATAGACACACTTTTCTTAAGAATCAGTAGTGTAGTTGATACACAGGCATGTCATTGTTATATCCACCTCTTTATGGTATTACAGCAGTGACCCACTCAACCTTTTTCATTTCCAATCTACTGTATGCTGTAGAATCCTCAGTGTTCATATAGCTCAGAGAGTATAAATGGAACCAAATTAACTTTTGTGGGCCCATTTGGTTCCATTTTGTACACTCTCAAGAGTTACTGTACCACCATCCACTAGCAACCAGCTGGTGTCCCTATCTTGGGCAAGTCTTTTTCAGAAATTCCAGAATTCTTCACAAATAATGAAAATAGAAGTGCTTACCATAATTACCATTGGCCACTATAGCCAGTTTCAGTCTATCTACAGTACCAGGTTGACAATGATTATACTGTGTGTGTAGTTTGTGCGCTAGCTGTGTACAGGAGATGACAAGGGATTAAAGTAACATAAATACAAATAAAAAATAAAATCACAAACTTGACAGATGCATTGTATTTTAGTTGCTGTTTTCTTTGCCCATTTGCTCCATGTGTGCCAATCATCCAGCGATTAGCACAGACATGTATTCATACTTTGAAAATGCTTCTCTCTGTTGAGAGAGTCACACGAGAAACTAGCTTCTGGTTATTATCATTATTGACAATAGGCATTTTTGTCACTTTAACAAGATACATTTTCAAGCGGCAACCCCTTTTGGTGTTAGCATTACGTTATGCTTCAGCTATTGAAAAATAGCAGATCTACAAGCTCATAGCGCGCCACGAGCTTGTAGGTCTGCTATTTTTGAAAAATCAAAGAACGACTGACATAGAAACATAGCTTTTTCAGAAAACTGTCATTTTCAAACAGACATTTTTAGAATCTCAGGTCAGAATGGGTTAATATACTTGTTGACCCCCCCCCCCCCCTCTGTCTGTCTCTCTCTCTCTCTCTCTCTCTCTCTCTCTCTCTCTCTCTCTCTCTCTCTCATATATTCACGTTCTCCCTCGTCTCTGTCATTCGGTATGTCTGTATATCTCAATATGTTGCAGCCATGTCCAAACTCAGGGTTCACCCCTTTGAGCTGCAGTGTCCCGTGGCTAACCAGTGCATGGCGTCCCTGGCCCCCTAAAAGGGTGTGTGTGTTTGTGTGTGTGTGTGTGTGTGTGTGTGTGTGTGTGTGTGTGTGTGTGTGTGTGTGTGTCACTGTGTGTCTGTGTGTGTGCGTGTTTCAGAGAATCAAGGAAGGGAAAGATTCTTCAGTTTAATCTCACGTGAGAGAGAAAGAAACACATGACGTATAGCCATTTTGTCTCATGCATATTCTGCATTGCTGCCTCTCTCCCTTCTCCAGGTCAGACAGACAGACAGACAACAGACAGACAACAGACAGACAGACAGACAGACAGACAGACAGACAGACAGACAGACAGACAGACAGACAGACAGACAGACAGATAGACAGACAGACAGACAGACAGACAGACAGCGTCCAGTGTTTGGCCTCTCTACACGTCGCCTCGCAGCTCGACTGATTTCCTCTGGTGTTCAGAGTGGATTGGAAGTTTTCTAGCACCATTTGAAATCGGTTGCGTTGAAAGGGAACCGCAATACAATACTTTTTTATTTTTTTTATTTTTCATAGACTGAGTAGACTGATATTTACAGCTCTGTAACTCTGAGAGTGTAGCTGTTCCAGCAATGGGTATTTTGTAATGTTTTATTTTATTGCTTATACCTTTCTGAAAATGTATAATTATGTTAACACTGTATGTATTTTTGTTTTGGATAACATATTGTATTTGTATGCTGTGTGTGGTGCCTGGTCTTTTATTGCTGTTCATTATGGCTAAAAGGGTTTCATCTGCGGATTTGGGTTATTGGAAACCTCAGTAAAACTATGGTATAGTTTTACTGAGGTTAAGGCCAGGGTTAGGTTAGGTGTAGGCTGTCAATCACATGCAGCGACTGGCCAGTCACAGCGCACCATTTACTCAAACCCACAGATGAAACCATATTCGCTTCATTATTGTAATATATCGGGTTCTGTAGTATTTATGAATAGATACGGACACAGTACTTCTGTTTGGATGCCGGGTTATTTACTGAATGAATACAAGCAGGAGCATAATAGGCTGGTGCACATGCAGTTGTGCTGGAATGCACCATCAACAGTTGTCAACAGGGGGAGCCCTGGTATAGCATAATATTAAAGCCAATACATTACAATTATGACCTAGAAGGGCATGCAGGGGCAGAGCCCTCTGATTAGGGTTGAGCAGCATTGAGTGCACCTGTGTGAGCTATAGGCTCAGTCAGAACAAACAAAAGGACAAAAGTGTCCTTAAAATAAAGAAATAAAGATTCAAATTAACTAACTCTCCTAAAATAATTGGCAGAAGGCGCACACGGTATGTTACATGTTGTTGTTTTGTTTGTAAACAGTATTGTCATGTCATCGTTTGTGAACATGTGAATGTAATGGACATTTCATTGTGTGTTTGTTTATAATGTGGACATTCATGAACATGGACGATTTCATGATTATGGACACTTAAAAGACACAGCTCGACTGTCAAAGAGGACATTCATAATTCATATGCATGTATAATTCATTGTGGTATATTATTTGTTTGTTATTCTTTGCAGTTTTTCACGTTGTCTAGGGGAAAATATATACCCTTGAGATATCAGTTGGAGCGTTCTGCTGGTTAAACTATTCTGGGCTGGAACCCCTTTTGGTGTTTTTTCAAAAATAGCAGACCTACAAGCTCATAGCGCGCCACCCGCGCTATGAGCTTGTAGGTCTGCTATTTCTATATTCTGCTAACTGTGGGTCTTTGAACCACTATAGTCGAACACATATTGTGCACAAACTCTGCAGGGTCTTTGAAGCACTAGTCTAGTAACACATATCAAACTGTGGGTCTTTGAAACGAAAGACTTTTGAGAATCACTGCGGTTTACCTTTGTACTGTCTGTCTGTGTTGTCTCCATCCACGGTGCAGAACAACCTGTCCCCATACGAGGACATGAGGACACAAGACAATTCCACCGATGACGACGCGGGACATCGGTCACCCACATCTGACCCACTTGAAGGTCCTGAAGATGAGCTGGACCCTGAACTGGACCCAGGAGGATCTGGACCGTGTGAGCCAGCCGCTGGGATGAGGAAGACTACCGCCAGTACTTGCACAGGTAAAGGTCACTACAGCACTGGATTAGAACTCCTCATGTGATGGGTGGGTGGCATGATGTCGCTATGACAATATAGATAATTTGGTACATTTCATGCATTTTAATAACATTGACATTTTATCTAAGTTTTATGTTTATTTATTTAGCACGTAGTACAAAAAATAGACAATAACATATATCAAAGAACAAAAATACAATGCAAGGAAGGGAAGAAGCCAGCAGGCTTATTTGGAATCATTTCCTGTAGGAAGAGCTGGTCATTGGTCACAGATTAAAAGTTCATAAAGAACAGTACAAAAGTCTACAAAGTTGACCAGGTGTGCTTATTTTGTCACCTTAAGTCTAGTATTGTTTCCATTTACCACTTACCACATTTAGCCCCTCAGACCCATTTGAGCCACGGACCACCATTTGATGCTATTTAGCCCCTCAGACCCATTTGAGCCACGGGACCACCGTTTGATGTCATTTAGCCTCTCAGACCCAAAACTAAAGCATATTTTGTTGTTGGATAAGATTTTGCCCACATATAACAGATACAAGTTGATCAAAATAACAAATTCTACATCCTCAAAATGTGTAGACCTCTTGTAAAGTAAGTAATGAAGATGTTAACAATAATAATAACCCTTGAGGCCCATAAGGGTCCATTTGGTTTCATTTGACACTCTCAAGAGTTAAAGATCTGTAAGGGTCCATTTGGTTACCAACTCTCCGTCATTTAGCTGTGGACCACCTGGAACCCCCTCAAGGACCACTGGTGGTCCTCGGACCATTGTTTGAAAACCAATGCTTTATATTTATCCATATTTGGGGCATAAATAAACATTTTCTGTAAAAACAACAACACTACAGGAAAAGCACACATTTTAGCACCTTAAAAAAACACAAATAAAGCTATAAAAGAAATAGCCATGTCACTTTGATGCATATGAATAGTTGTCACAGACATAGAATGTTGAATTAACCCCTTGCTCTATGGACTGCCCCCAGCAAGCCTGTAATGGAAGCAGTGGTGACTAAGTAACTAAGTACTTTTAAGTCAAGTACTCAAGTACTGTACAATTTTGAGGTATTTGTACTTTACTTGATTATTTCCAATTTCCAATACTTTTTAATCCACTAGAATTATTTGAACACAATTGTGAGCTTGTAGATCGTCAATTTTCAAAGGATTTTGTACACATTTTGAACTTGTGAAATGGGACATTCTGCAATTTGAGTACTTTACTTTTAGTACTTTAAGTACATTTTGATGATGCAGATACATTTGTACTTTGGCACAATTTGGCACAATTTTCTTCAGTCTGTGTCTCATGGGAGGGCTGGTGGGCAGTTCAGAAACCCGTCCACCAGTGACATCATCGATGGGGAATCCAAGCTAATAGAAACTGCAGGCTGTCTATTCCTGAAAAGTTGCAATGCGAAAATGGAAACCATCGTTTTCACGATAATAAAAATCGAAACATTTTTGTAAAAAAATATCTTGTTTAAAAATAATCTGCCTAACGATGATGTCACTGGTGGACGGGTTTCTAAACTGCCCACAGCCCTCCTATGAGACGCAGACTGAGTAGAAGAAAATGTGGTATTTTACTTATGAACATAGTGAGGACCTATTATATTATACCTTTTAGTACTTTTTCCACCACTGAATGGAAGTGTACTGTATGTAATCTACGATGCTGATATGTTGTTGGATCATATTCATATAGATGGTGTGAGCGCCGTAGCTCTGTGGGAGGCATTGAGAGAACACTCCAGCAGCATACTGTTGCTTGACCAGGAGGAAAACCAGGCTGCTTACAACAAGGTTAAAGACATTCACACATACTCACTCTCCGTGCCGTGCCGTGATTTTGGTAGCCTACTTTTTCAGGATACAACACGATTTGTCTTGTTTTTATTCTTACTAATTATTTGATCAACCCAAAACATTGTAATTATTGTCATGATTTGTCACGATCCGAGTTGGCTTTGTCCGCGGCGTATAACCGTCTTTAAATAAATACTTTAAGAAAAGCCTATGGAGAAAATGAACGGAGAATCATTTCCTGGGCCACTCGTCGTTCTGAAAGGTGGCGGGACTGCGACGCTCTATAATGAACTAGTGTGTCTGGGTTGCACTCATGGCTATAGGGATGCCATATCATTGTCCCTATTATTTAATCGGTTTTGCAGCAGCAAAGGAAAGAAATGTTAAAATTCATCAATGAGTTCAATATACATCAAAATGGTCTAGTACCTTTAGTCTAGAACAAAAGCCAAATCAAATATGACGTAAAAATAAACTAATTTGTGTACTCATTCAGAAAAGGATATAGGCTTTTTATTGATCGATCGCTTGTCAGAGGATGTCAAACACAGCAGAAATATCTGTCAATTCAACTGCTCAAGCTTATTCTCTAGTCTAAATACAGTATATCACAGGGTAATTAGTATATTAAATTATGAGGGTAGGACAGTAGTGAGAATGATAGCAATGATATATGGTGGTATCGGTGGTAATAGTTGTCGTAATTGTTTCTTTTTTTTGTTGATTTTTCTTTACGACATAGTATTCTTAAAATAATTATTCACATTTTTTTTCATACACACAAATGGCAGCACAAACACTAAAATCAAAATCTTCAAAGAAACAACAGGATATAAATGATGTCCATGAATACAAAACAAACTAAAAACAGAAGAAAAAACCCCACAATTAAATATAATCAAATGCACATCACAGTTCCTCACCCCCAGACAACTCAAGTTAACCACTATACATCCAAAGCCTCTTCAATGTCGTTGTAGTAATTGTTAATTCAATTTGACCTATGATGATGATTATGGTATTAGAAATAAAATGAAGTCAATTTGCTTCAATCTGGGAGATCTGCTTCAATCTTTGAGATCAAAATGAAGAGGCTAGCTAGCTCTATAAATAACTACACACATCATACCGTATTAGATTAGTACAAAAATGTTTTAAAAAATGGGTTTGAAGAACCAACAGAGAGCAGTGGAGATAATCAAGAGCCTGTTGATTCTTGTAGACTCACTGAAATTACATTAAAGTTGAGTAATATTTTTTTAGGGACCATGTCTGCATCTGTACTATTTATGGTACAATCTTTTGGCTTGCATCGACCCCGCATTGTTTCTTCAGGAACAATATTTCTAGTCTATTATTTAATGTTGTTATTTGAGGGTGACAATTCATGTTCTCCCTGTCCTAGAATAGGAGATGGAAAGAAGGTAGGCTACCTGAATGCTTTTTTTTACACTTTAACACTACCATATTGACCAGTAGGCCTATGTCAATATCTTCTTAACAATTTAACATAAAACAGCTTACAGGCAAATTAAAATGTACGACTGACATTTTTAGAATCTGATCTCAGGTCAGAATGGGTTAATCAGACCAGTGTGTGTCCAGTGGAAACCTCGTATGAATCTGATCTCAGGTCAGAATGGGTTAATAGAAACACAAGAACGCTACGAATGCCACTAGGTGTCACATGGACTGGCCGCATCAGAAATGTGGACCTCTATGGGGGACCTACCACGGGTCACAGACAGAGAAGGATGAGGCTGGTTGGGCACTGCGTCAGGCACCCAGAACTAGAGGCAAGTAAACTGACTCTATGGGAGCCAACCCAGGGCAAAGCCAGTAAGGCTTTGCCAGTAATGGGCGGCAGTGGGTCAGGGGCTGGATGGTAACCGCAAGGTTGCCAGTTCGAACCCGGGCTCCCCCAGAGTTGGTGTCGAAGTGTCCTTGAGCAAGACACTAAACCCCTAATTGCTCCTGATGTGCTGGTTGGTGCCTTGCATGGTTTCCGCCGCCATCAGTGTGTGAATGGGTGAATGTAATGCACAATCTCTGTAAAGCGCCTCGGATAAAGGCGCTACATAGATGCACCATTTACCATTTAAAGGAAAGAAGCACACCACCTACGTAGACGCACTGTGACGCTAACAACACGGTAGAGTTCAAGAACCTGATGTTAGATATAGGAAAGTGTGGAGGGTTGCAATCCAGGAGTCCTTATAGTGTTGGCTAGACCAGCTCACTCTGGCAGTAACTAATAGAAACAAACAAATGTGTTGTTTAACACTTTGTCTGTCTGTCTGTCTGTCTGTCTGTCTGTCTGTCTGTCTGGTGTACGACCCATTGACCCCTGCAGCTGATTGGGGTGGCAGTACGATAACTGCAGCCATTTGTTGTTTTTTAGCTCACTGCTTGTGCTGAAGCTTATCCCACACTGGTCACAGGTGTAGGGCTTCTGTCCTGTATGAATTAGCTGGTGACTTTTGAGAGTACAGCTCCGGCTGAACCGTTTGCCACACTGGTCACAGGTGTAGGGCTTCTGTCCTGTATGAATTAGCTGGTGACTTTTGAGAGTACAGCTCCGGCTGAACCGTTTGCCACACTGGTCACAGTAGTAGGGTTTCTGTCCTGTATGAATTATCTGGTGTCGTTTGAGATTACCGCTGTGGCTGAACCTTTTGAAACACTGGTCACAGTAGTAGGGTTTCTCTCCTGTATGAATTATCTGGTGATTTTTTAGATGACTGCTGTGGCTGAACCGTTTGCCACACTGGTCACAGTAGTAGGGTTTCTGTCCTGTATGAATTATCTGGTGTCGTTTGAGATTACCGCTCTGGCTGAACCGTTTGCCACACTGGTCACAGTAGTAGGGTTTCTGTCCTGTATGAATTATCTGGTGATTTTTTAGATGACTGCTGTGGCTGAACCGTTTGAAACACTGGTCACAGTAGTAGGGCTTCTGTCCTGTATGAATTATCTGGTGTTGTTTGAGAGTACTGCTCTGGCTGAAGCTTATCCCACACTGGTCACAGTAGTAGGGTTTCTGTCCTGTATGGATTCTCTGGTGTTGTTTGAGATGACTGTTCCGGCTGAAGCTTATCCCACACTCACAGATGTAGGGCTTCTGTCCTGTATGGATTATCTGGTGTCGTTTGAGATGACTGCTCTGGCTGAAGCTTATCCCACACTCACAGGTGTAGGGCTTCTGTCCTGTATGAATTCTCTGGTGACTTTTGAGAGTACTGCTCCGGCTGAAGCTTATCCCACACTGGTCACAGTAGTAGGGTTTATGTCCTGTATGAATTCTCTGGTGACTTTTGAGATCACTGCTCTGGCTGAACCGTTTGCCACACTGGTCACAGGTGTAGGGTTTCTGTCCTGTATGGATTCTCTGGTGATTTTTGAGAGTACTGCTCTGACTGAACCGTTTGCCACACTGGTCACAGGTGTAGGACTTCTCTCCTGTATGAATTATCTGATGTTGTTTGAGATGACTGCTCCATCTGAAGCTTATCCCACACTGGTCACAGGTGTAGGGCTGAGTTCTCTGGTGATGTTTGAGATGTCTATGTCTGCTGTGGATATGTTTGAGTTTGGCAGGAAAGACATCTGGGATGGAGAATGAGGACAGAGAAAAAAAAACATATGTTTTGAAATAACATGCAAGCTGTGTTGTATTACCAACTGATAATGTTCAGTTGGTAATTTAGTTAATTTATTTGGACGGGTCAGAGCTTAACCCATTTTGGGACATTTTGGTGTTAGCATCATGTCGTGCTTTAGCTATTGGAAAATAGCAGATCTACAAGCTCATAGCGCACCACAGAGTGGCGCGCTACGAGCTTGTACTGTAGGTCTGCTATTTTTGAAAAATCGAAGAGCGACTGACATAGAAGACATTTTTAGAATCTGATCTCAGGTCAGAATGAAAAATGTCAGGATGTAGAAGACATTTTTAGAATCTGATCTCAGGTCAGAATGAAAAATGTCAGGATGTAGAAGATGTTACAGGCCTCACGATTGAGTTGCCTGATGGCAGAAGATAAGTCCTGTTGTACAGGGGAAATATAGACAGGAGATTTATGTTGCGTTCAAAGCAGGTTGCAAATCTGTCTTTATTCACAGAATCTTATTTTCTCTATTTCTCTCCTTAAATTCAATCATATTCATCACATAATCATAGTTCACAATTTACAATAAACTGTTACTGTAGAATAATACATTTGTAATGTGCTCCAAAACTCACATTTATAATACTGTTACTTTTATCAGTCTCTGTTCTTTACTTTCACAGTAAATACTGTAATACTGTTTAAACCTTGTTTGTTTACATTTTTAGTCAGTCTTACTACATACAGAACGTTTTTTTTATAAAACACACAATGCACTGAATTAATCAAAACACACAAAATATCACAAAACATGAAATAAACATTTGTACATTATCACACCCAACCCTATGCTACACTGTTGTGTTAAAATATATATGTCAGTGAGCTCCGTTTTTTACAGAAAATAAACAAGGCCTCCATTTTAGAATCAGTCACTCATTCACTTGTACAAGTCTCAAACTAAACCAAAACACAACATTTCTGTATCAGTCTTAGACCAAACAAAAGAAGAAAGGCTTATGAGTCCTTTGTTATAAGTTACAATGCTTTTGCACACTTTACTAACCTGTTGTACAGGGAAGATATAGACAGGAGATTTATGTTGCGTTCAAAAGCAGGTTGCAAATCTGTCTGAAGAACGGAAGCCTCCGTGGTCCATATACCACACACACCATGCTCACCATAGGGCGATCTCCCCCTGGTGGCGTGACTCAGTAACTACTATTAATATAGTTTGAACACAAAACACAACTGGAATTGGCCTCTCTCAATACAAATACACAACATTAGATAAAAACAAAACAACAATTGTGCACACACAGTTGTAGGTGTCACACACTCCCCAACAAAAAATAAAATGGCTCCTGACATTTTACCGTTCAAAAATACTTCAGATCTCATACCCAAAATAACAAACTTCTAGTGCATGTTCTTAAACCTCTAAGTATAGGGTTGCATGTTCTGGAATACTGGATAGGGATAAGGGGATGGCCAATATGGTGATGGTATGGGATAAGGGGATGGGACATGTGTAAAAGGGTAAACTTGCATTCCCCAATGTGACATCTGTGGGGGCCCATAAACTTGTGCACTACTAACTGATGGGTGTCCCTGAACTGAAGGCTGACCTAGAGTATTGTAAGTGAAACGGGGTGCTGGCCTCCTATCCCTAATGGACCTTCTGGGTGTGTGCTCATTAGTGTCAGGGGTCAGACCGGGTCTCTCTTGTCTCTCTTCTGGAATAGGCTCTTCTGCTTCACTTTCACTCGCTGTGGAAGGTGTGCGGCCGACCCTTGGCTCTCCATTTCCAACATGTTCCTCCTCTTCAATGTCACTGTTAGACTCATTGTTCTGGTTATCACCATACTGTTCTGTGTCTCTCTGTTCTGCGGGTGCAGCATCCATTCTGTTTCCACTCCTCAGATTATATCTTAGCTCATAGTAGGTTTTTCCATCATCATCAGAACTTGAATCACTGTCGCGTTGTGGTTCTGTCTCTCTGGGAGGTATATTTGGGCCTCTCCTCTTCTTTGTCTTTGATTTCTCCACCTCGGCAGGCAGTTCAACAGGTAGGTCGTTCACAAGATGCAACAGATTGCGATGCAGGACACGTGACTTGTTTCTATCATTTTCTTTGACCACCTTGTAGACCGGATTGTCATTGATCTGTTCTGTCACGATATAGATGGTGCTTTCCCAATATGCTCTTAACTTTCCCGGACCACCTCTTTGACTCAGGTTGCGTACGAGCACTCGATCACCTGGTTGCAGCACCACTACCCCCCTTGTGTGTTGGTCGTAATACTTTTTACCTCGAGCACTTGACTTTTTGCTGTTTTCTGAGGCTATGCGGTATGCTTCTGTCATGCGTTCTGCCCATTTCTCAGCATAGCCCCGTGAGGTCTGGGGTTCTTCACTGGTAACCATCCTGAACAGCAAGTCTATTGGCAACCGTGGGTGTCTACCAAATAGCAAAAAGAAAGGTGAGTAACCAGTCGCTTCATGGCGTGTACTATTGTACGCATGTACAATCTGGGGAAGGTAATCTTTCCAACTTTCCTTTTTTTCTTCACTCAGGGTACGCAGCATCTGGAGTATCGTACGGTTAAACCGTTCGGCCGGATTTCCTTGAGGGTGGTAGGGAGTCGTCCGTGAGTGTCCCACTGTACTCATTTGCTGTAGTGTTCGGAAGAGCTCGTTCTCGAACTCTTTTCCCTGATCGTGGTGTAACTTTGACATGTAACCATATCTGGGAATGTAATCATTAAAGATCTTCTCCGCCGCGGTTTTCCCAGACTTGTTGCGGGTCGGATACGCCTGTGCATATCTGGTAAAGTGGTCTACCACAACGAGAATGTATTGGTATCCTCCTCTACTTGGCTCCAAATGCATATAGTCAATGGACACAAGCTCGAGTGGTGAGCTGGTGGTTATGCTACCCATTGGTGCTCGTATGTGTGTCACTGGCTTTTTCTGCTTTATGCATTGGCACTGTCTAGTGACATAGGTTTCAATCTCACGTCTCATATACGGCCAATAAAACCTCTGCCTTGCCAAGTTGAGGACTCTTTCGGTGCCAACATGGCCCATATCATCGTGCAAGTGTTTAAGGACTAGGGGTTTAAAGCTGGCGGGCAAGACTAACTGTCGTCTCTCGGCTGTCTTCCGGTAGAGCACTCCATTTTCGATGTGTAGCCTTGTCCACTCGTGCATAATCTTCCTGCCTGTGCCCCTCACACTCCGCTTCATGTCGTCAGTCAGTGGTTTGTTCGACTCTTTCATTTCCAGAATCTCACCGATCACTGGATCTGTTCTCTGGGCTTTCTGCAGTTCAGCAAGATCAATAGGTGTCACAGCTTCTCTGCTGCTTGGTTCGGACTGGGCACTCTGTGCTAGAGCCAGGGCAGCAATCCAGGCAACATCTCCTTGCTCACCTGCTCTGCAACCTCCCCATGTAGCAGTGACGGCTTCTCTGGGCAGTTCCTGTGTACACTCAGTGACATATTTGTTGATGTCTAGGGGGCATCTGGACAGTGTATCAGCGTCTCCATTTGCTTTTCCAGGTCTGTACCGTATGTCAAATCTAAAATCGGACAGTTCACCCACCCACCGGAATCCAACTGCATTCAATTTAGCGGTACTCATGACATACGTTAAGGGATTATTGTCTGTATAGATGGTAAAATGTGGGGCATAGTACAAGTAATCTCTAAATTTCTCACAGACGGCCCACTTGAGAGCGAGAAATTCAAGTTTTCCTGAGTGCATTCTGTAGTTTCTTTCGGCTGGGTTGAGGGTTCTTGAGCCATAGCCAATTACTCTTAGACTTCCATTCTGGCGTTGGTACAGGACAGCTCCCAGTCCCTTATCCGATGCGTCCGTGTGGAGTACAAAAGGCAACTCGAAGTCTGGGTAGGCGAGAATAGGGGGGTTCACCAGCTGATCAATTAGCTTACACAGGGTCTCTTGGTGCTGCTCAGTCCATTCAACTGGGGTTCTGGATGGTAACTGTGCACCCTTCCCCTTCTGAGCTTTGCGCCTATCCAGAGACTGCTGTTCTTGACCTCTCTTTTGCTGCAAGAGCTCATAGATGGGTTTTGCCACTCTGGAGAAATCTTGGACATAAGAACGATAGTAGCTCAGAAACCCAGCTATCCTCCGAACATCTCCAATGGTGGTTGGTGTTTCATTCTTCAGGGCGTACACAGCCTCCAAGTCTTTAGGATCAATGCGGATGCCCTCAGCTGAAACCAACCGGCCAACGTATCTCACTTCATGTTTAAACAGGTCACATTTTGTAGGCCTGAGTTTCACTCCGTGACTCTGCAGAGCTCTAAGGACCTTCCTCAGCCCTTCAATGTGGTCCTCAAACGTCTTGGCATAGCAAAGTATGTCATCTAAATAAGGTATACAACACTCGTCTCGCAGGGGAGCGAGCATTTCTTCCATACTGCGTTGGAATGCAGCAGGTGCGTTGGTCAGGCCAAAGGGTATCCGCACCCACTCGAACAGACCCCAGGGGGTAATGAATGCTGTCAAGTGGCGTGACCCTTCTGCAATGAACCCTTGGTGGTACGCCTTCCCCTGATCTAGAATGGAGAACCAACTGTACCCACCCAAGGTGTCTGTGAGGTCTTGGATTCTCTGTAAGGGGTGACGGTCTGTGACTGTGCGCTGGTTCAAGAGACGGTAATCGATGCAGAGTCTGAGTGTTCCATCTTTCTTGCGCACGCAGATGACAGGTGCTGAGTAAGGGGACTTAGACTTCACAATCCACCCTCTGGCAAGAAGATCCTCAATGTACTCCTTTACCTCCCTGTACAGTGGTTTGGGGATGGAGGCATAGGACCTCTGAACAGGGTTGTTGTCACTGAGTGTGATAGACATTTCCAAGCTTGTTATACATCCCATGTCATTGTCATCTCGTGCGAATGCTGCTGACTCCTCTCCTAACAGTTCTTTTGCAACTTTCTGCTGCTCCTCACTTAAGTGGCTTACATCAACTGATGGGTCCCACCTCTCTGCCACACTAGCGCCCTTGTCCTGCTGACTCTTAGCGACTTTCTGACTGTCACTGGGCTTCAGGCCACCTTCGTCAGTC
Source organism: Protomyctophum bolini (assembly GCF_963924005.1). Taxonomy (NCBI): domain Eukaryota; kingdom Metazoa; phylum Chordata; class Actinopteri; order Myctophiformes; family Myctophidae; genus Protomyctophum; species Protomyctophum bolini. Next base: position 3,332,884 of record NC_137883.1, on the reverse strand, counting down.
TGTACTATTTTAACTACTGGCTCAATGCTTCCTAGCACCGTTCTACAGAGCAGGGTCACTTCATGTTTAGTGTGGTTACCGATGGGGACTCTCACATAAGGAACTTTTGCCTGACTGATTGCAACGAGGCTGTCACCAACATCTAGCTGTTGTAACTGTGGGTTGTTCTCAGTGGGTTCAAAAAGCACAACTGGGTTGGACGTGTCAAAGGGGGTTGGAACTCTACACTTCACATGTCTGACCTGGCCTGCTGGAATGACTACGTCATACTGTCCCACTCTCAACACACTTCGACTGACTTTCTCCTCGTGGGTGAGTTTGGTCTGAACAAAGCTGACAATTGCACTGGCTTTATCATCTTGAAGATTCATTGCACCTCGCAGGAGTGCCACAAGGGTGGGTATGAGGTCTGCACCACCCTCCGGTCCCAGTATCAGCTCCTCAATCACATTGAAACCGATCAGGGGGCGGTCCATGGGCACACTACTAACCAAGAAGGGCACTTGTACAGTCAGACTGGGGTCACTGTTGTCAGGGAGACTCACCATCACTCCTACCCAGCCGTCATATGGCAATGGTTCTCCATTTACAGCCAGCACACTGAGAGGCTGTCGTCCTATCAGTTCAGCCAATGGACGTACTTTTTGCTCCGGGAGGTATGTCTCTACCCACTGCCGGTCGAGGAGACTCACTTGGGCACCTGTGTCAAATAAACAGTCTACTGCATAACTGTTAATGTAGAACTTGATATTACATTTCCTCCCAACTAACTGGGCCACTCTTTCACGGATTTCAGTGTCTCTGTTCCTGGGTGTGGGGGTCACCAAGTTAGTTTTCACATGAGCATGACTTTCTTGTGGCAGCTCTGTCTCTGTTGGACACTGTTGTCCACTGCTGCTTATGACATGGGCGTTAGCAGCGGAATGGCTAGTGTTCTTGGTCTGCCCCTTTTTAAGACATCCTACTGCCCTATGACCTGCTTCCCCACATATGAAACAATGGTTGCATGAGCTTGAGCCCTTCTCAATACAATTCGGACATCCGTATTGCCTTGTTGTTGGTCTGGGTTTTGGTTTTGGATAAGCACACTCACAGGGTTGTTCTGGGGTCTTAACAGCTGCGAGAGATTCAACCAATTTAGTTAGCGCATCAACCTTGGCATTCAGTTCCTCAATTACATTATTCTTACTCTTTGTCTTGTTTTCCGGTTGTTTTTCAGTGTCATTATTCTCGAGTTGAGCACTGTGAGCATGTGTTACTTTTTGACGAGAGCCATGTCCCAGTCTTCGCTGTCTCTCACTCTCTTCACTGCACACTTTGTTCACCTGCCTTATCAGTGACTCATCTGACACAGCATTGTCAGACAAAAAGGGTTTGAGTTCAGTGCGGATATCACTGTACTTGGGGAGAAGGCCCTGGTGAACTGTACGCAAGAACACATTCTGGACTGTGCGGGGCTCATATTCAATGTCCATGTTACCCTGTCTGGATGCAAACATGACTTTCTGCTTCAGTCCTATCATTCTGTACAGAAACTGTTGCGGACTCTCCTGTTCATGCTGTTTAGTGCTCATCAACTCCTGAAATAACTCACTTCCACTCTTTTCACTCAGGTGTGAATGCATGAAGCTCTTGAGCTCACTAAGGGTTAAGTCATCCTTATTAATAAGCATATCCTTAAACTGTCCTGGCTTGACGATACGTAGAACCCCATGGATAATCTCACTCTCTGAATGCTTTGTTTTCAGCCCCCCATCAATCTGCTTACACAACCCATGGTAGCTGATGTCTGACGTGCTGTCTCCCACCTGACCCCCGTGAACCTTAAATTCTCTATGTTGCAGGAATGATAAGTCTCTAAGGGAAACCATACTGTCAGACTGTCTGTGTGTCCCTGCATTGAGGTCTGGCTGTGGTGAAACAGTGGAGGTAGGTGTGTGTTGGGCTGATGTGGTCCTATGTTCAGCTAATTTCTTGCCCAAAGCCTCATAATTATCCATTAGCATTTGGTACTCGGCTGTCTGTGGATCAGCAGACTCAGTAGGAGATGTGTCAGCTACCTTACCCCTCGTACCCTGATTAATTAATTTAGCAGGTGTAGGTATTGTGAAACGAAGAGTAATGATCTCATTAATTATATCTCTCAAAGCAAGTAAATGTGAAAGACCCTGATCCTCAGAATCAAGCAGTGTTTTACAATTCAAGTAGGTACAGATATAATCAAAACAACTCTCCTCATCACCCTCAGTTACCTTTGTAGGGTCGACATCTGATACTGGTGTGATGTTCTCGACAACATCAAAGAGTTCCTCTGCTGTCAGCTTGTGAAGCCGTCTCTTTATCGTCCATGTCAGGTCTTTCCTTGTTTGGCTTTCTGCCATGTTTCTCTCATTCAAGCAGCGTTTTGCAGTTCAGTAGTCTTCGTCCCGCTCTCCGGCACGTTACACAGTTCAGTAGTCTTCGTCCAGCTCTCCGGCACGTTACACAGTTCAGTAGTCTTCGTCCAGCTCTCCAGCACGTTACACAGTTCAGTACTGCAGGGCGAGGCACGCTGCACTCCTCCAGCTGGGATCCCTCTCACACGCAGTGGTCCCGTGGCTGCCTCAGTCGCATGTCTGCCGCTCCAGCATTCTGGTTCTGTGATGTTGGACGAGCTGTGCTGCAGTCTTCCTGCTAGGGTCCCTCTCACACGTGGTCCCGTAGCTGCCTCAGCCGTCACTCCACCACGCTGGTACTGTGATGTCTGTCCTGGGTTTGTAGGTTAGATCAGCATTCCTCTGTTCTGGTGCTGATCTCAGCAGTGCCTCCAAAATTCTGTTACAGGCCTCACGATTGAGTTGCCTGATGGCAGAAGATAAGTCCTGTTGTACAGGGGAAATATAGACAGGAGATTTATGTTGCGTTCAAAGCAGGTTGCAAATCTGTCTTTATTCACAGAATCTTATTTTCTCTATTTCTCTCCTTAAATTCAATCATATTCATCACATAATCATAGTTCACAATTTACAATAAACTGTTACTGTAGAATAATACATTTGTAATGTGCTCCAAAACTCACATTTATAATACTGTTACTTTTATCAGTCTCTGTTCTTTACTTTCACAGTAAATACTGTAATACTGTTTAAACCTTGTTTGTTTACATTTTTAGTCAGTCTTACTACATACAGAACGTTTTTTTATAAAACACACAATGCACTGAATTAATCAAAACACACAAAATATCACAAAACATGAAATAAACATTTGTACATTATCACACCCAACCCTATGCTACACTGTTGTGTTAAAATATATATGTCAGTGAGCTCCGTTTTTTACAGAAAATAAACAAGGCCTCCATTTTAGAATCAGTCACTCATTCACTTGTACAAGTCTCAAACTAAACCAAAACACAACATTTCTGTATCAGTCTTAGACCAAACAAAAGAAGAAAGGCTTATGAGTCCTTTGTTATAAGTTACAATGCTTTTGCACACTTTACTAACCTGTTGTACAGGGAAGATATAGACAGGAGATTTATGTTGCGTTCAAAAGCAGGTTGCAAATCTGTCTGAAGAACGGAAGCCTCCGTGGTCCATATACCACACACACCATGCTCACCATAGGGCGATCTCCCCCTGGTGGCGTGACTCAGTAACTACTATTAATATAGTTTGAACACAAAACACAACTGGAATTGGCCTCTCTCAATACAAATACACAACATTAGATAAAAACAAAACAACAATTGTGCACACACAGTTGTAGGTGTCACAAAGACATTTTTAGAATCTGATCTCAGGTCAGAATGGGTTAATGAACATTACATACAAATGTAGTGTAAATACACCTTTCGGATTTAGCAGCGATGCTAATTTCCATCCGTAGTCCCCAGACATTTAACACTAAACAGTACTTACATAACAAGACACGAGTGGACAGCATACAAACACAGTACATTTCAAACACAGTATAAAAAGTGAAAATAAGAAGAATAAGAAAAGATTAAAACTATTACTAGGGTAGGCCTACTCTATTGTTGAGTGAGAGTCATATGTGATCACATGACTGGTTGTTTAACCACTGTTTCAATTGCCCTTTAAAAGCTGTGAAAGTGGGGATTCTCCCTGCAGTGTGACAGGGAGCTCATTCCATTATTGACAACCTTTAGTCTAGCAGCCAACAGGCTTCTATATTGTTTAAAGTGCAAAATTCTGTATATAGTATTTTTAATTGGCCAAAATATTGTCTATATACTGTACATACATTCTATCACCTTACTACGAGCGCAGCTGGACAGAGGAGAGTGTGACTAAAGCGCGGATCCTTCGCCAAAAACTCCTGACTTATAACCGTCCACAAACACATGAGAATGAAACCTTTCCACCGAACTGTTCTCATGTCATGGACACACATGTCTTTACACACAGCTGCCTTCTACCCCCCCCACAACCCCCCGGGTACCACTCCCCCCTGGTACCACTCCCCCTGCTCCAGCTGCGGGTTATCTTTTTTCCTCCCCCCACCCATTGGATGGTATGCGTGGGCGGAGAGCTTCTTTATGCCTGGCCCAAGACCCCCACCCCCCGCCACCCCCACCCAGAAACGTGCCTGCACAGCCCAAGTACTATCAATCTTACTTGAAATGTGATGTGATGTCTTTTTTATACTTCCCTGGGACAGTCCGGACAGACCCCCCAAAAGAGGACGTATGGTAAAGATGTTAAATTAAAAGAAAAAAAGGAAATAGTTTGGAGCTAGAATACCTGCATTAGAATGAAGATAACTAGCTTTTATTTTTTACTTCTCCTTTAAATCAGGATCTTTAACCCAGGATTGTATGCATAGAAATGATGGAAGTCTCACTCAGGCTGTGAGTAACACACAGAACAGAGGAGTATATATTGTTCCCAGGGGAGAGGATCATAGAATGGGAGGGGTTGCTCACATAGAGATAAACAGGGCATAAACAAGGAACCACGTGCCTGCAGTGACCTTGAGGTTCAGGAGGAGCCGTAGAAGGAATCTGATACAGCTAGGTCTGCTGCTAGGCACTTAGAAGGTATACTTACTGTAGCTGGCTATACACAAACACTATATATGACAGCTTCAATACATTGAAAACTAACTAACACTCACACAATGTCCACTCTTGCATATCAGTGGATTGATTAAAAGAGAAATTGCAGTGTTTATAAGTTGCATAGAATTAAAGTGATGTTCCCTAAGCGTCCCTCAACATGCACGCACGCACGCACGCACGCACGCACGCGCGCGCACACACACACACACACACACACACACACACACACACACACACACAGTTGATTTCGTTCTGGGAGGAAGCATTACTAGTCTCCACCGAGTACAGACAACATTTCTGTGCATCTGCTTTCTGTTGAAGCTGAAATAAAATTGTACAGAGACATAAAAACATGTACACACCTATTATTCTGTGTAACTTTATCACAGGCTGCTTCAGCATGGCTCTGTGGTCCATCTGTTGCTTCTCTGACGCAGCAGCTGGAAAGCTGTCGGACGACATCTCTCTTTTAAAAAGCCCAAATAGTTTAATATTAGTCCACTGTGATGGTCCACGTCTGCTCTGCTTCCCGGTTCAACTCTCCCCCAGATCAACACGGGACAGAACGGTGCTTACATGCAGGACCAACCCACTCTCTCTCTCTCCACCCACTGCTGCTGTAGCGCTCACAGAGACACACATGGGCGGAAATAACATAGTGGTGGAAAGCAGTGGTTCCCAAACTTTTTCATGTCCAGGACATACGAATTGCAGCCGTCCGTATCCACACTTTTCCTGGGCTGTGTGTGCTCCAGTTCCTGTTGATTTCATTGGATATCATTGGTCATCTGAGTGATCTGACCAGTTTCATTGGCTTTCATTGGATCAAATCGACAGGAACTGGAGCACACATAGCCCAGGAAAAGTGTGGATAGGTGCCCTTTGAGAGCGGTTTGGAAGGAGTCAAGGGATTCGCATGTCTTAATGACTGTTTGCAGGGCGTTCCACTTTTTGATGGCATAGGAGCGAAATGAATGAAGTCAGCCAGTAGGCCTATACCATGTTTTCCAAATGCAATCGGCAAATATGCAATTATGCCTTATTTAAGCAGTTGTCTAAAAAAATTACGACAGTGGGCAACATTGACGATGGAGAGGGCCACTATAGTTCCACACTCACTCCAGAGGGACACTATATAGTTCCACTCACTCCAGAGGGACACTATAGTTCCACACTCACTCCAGAGGGACACTATATTTCCACACTCACTCCAGAGGGCCACTATATTTCCACACTCACTCCAGAGGACCACTATAGTTCCACACTCACTCCAGAGGGCCACTATACTGTAGTTCCACACTCACTCCAGAGGGCCACTATATTTCCACACTCACTCCAGAGGACCACTATAGTTCCACACTCACTCCAGAGGACCACTATATTTCCACAATCACTCCAGAGGGGCCATACTGTAGTGTAGCACACTGTACTGTACTGTACTGTACTGTACTGTACTGTACCGCAGGGGTCTGCAATAGTTTTCACATAAAGTTAATTTTTTTCAGTGTGGCATATACCATATCTAAATTAAATATTGTCCATAACTCCATATACACATAACCTTAGAAATATTGTTTTGGACATCAGGATGCAACCCACCTATAGGCCTGTCTACGTCCCAGACTCCATGTCACTTCACCTATAGAGCGTCGCAGTCCCTCCCCCTTTCAGAACGGCGAGTGGCTCAGGAAATGAAAAGCAATGCATTTTTCCCATAGCCGTTTCTGAAAGTATTTATTTAAAGACGGTTACACCGCGGGCAAAGCCAACTCGGATCGTGACAAATCATGACAATGAACACAATATTTTGGGCCGATCAAATCATTTGAAGAAAGTTAAGGCAGGAGACAACACTATTTGTTTTGTTTTTCTTCTTATACATTTTGTGGTATTGGTACGATAAAAAACGTGGTTATAAGAGAGTTAAGAAATTGTGTTTGTGATGAAAAAATGGCTGACTCATTCAGGCAGTTAACATGGAGTTTTATGACACATTATGATGGTACACCTGTCGCTTTCAGGGCTGTAGTTCACGTACCGTATGAATCTGGGCTGTGGTTGTGACATTGGGTGAAAGAGACCGAAACCCATGCGTGTAAAGTTAATATTTTGGCCGTGCGGACGATTTGTTCGGAGAATTTCGCTACAGTCTTCACAGTGGCTTCTCCCTCTGAGCCGCTCTCTCTCTGGGCGTGCGACACTCTATGTCGAGATTCTTGCTCAGACCACACACACTTTGAACTGCGATAGCGGGCAAACCGTGCAACGTATTCGAATTCCGTCTGAACCACAACAAAGTCGATTGCCTCGTGTGCTGTTTAACGTTTAAATCGTGGAGGGAGGGGGGAAACCACTCCAAGGAACAGCAATGCCTCTATATCCCAATCTATGTCCCTATGATTAGAGTACCAATAGGGGCAAAAGTGGCACTGTTGTGTTAGAAACAGAGTGAGAGATAAGTCAAATTCCAATACCGCAACTTTTTACACTCGCTCACTCTCCTCGCGTCCTCCACTCGCTCCGTAGCCCCACCCTCAGCGAGGAGGAGAGGATTCGATGCGGGGACAGAGTGGCACCATAGAGGGACAGGGGCCACAGCAAGCCCCCGGTACAGCCAATACAGACACCATGGAGGGACAGGGGCCACAGGAAGCCCCCGGTACAGCCAATACAGACACCATGGAGGGACATGGGGCCACAGGAAGCCCCCGGTACAGCCAATACAGACACCATGGAGGGACAGGGGCCACAGGAAGCCCCCGGTACAGCCAATACAGACACCATGGAGGGACAGGGGCCACAGGAAGCCCCCGGTACAGCCAATACAGACACCATGGAGGGACAGGGGCCACATGAAAAAAATATATAAATCTGAATGAAGTTATCTTTAATTACATTATTATAAGTAATACTATTAGAGTTGTACTATTACTCGAACGAAAATAAAAGCTTGGGGGGGGGGGAGATGCAATGCAAATGAAAGACATATACTGTGTATCCCTATTCCCTGACATAATTTTATAGCTAAACGGACAGAATTCTATTTTATTTGAATGATGAAACCCAGCTACCATTAATAGTTGGAAATGGAAATGGAAATTGCGGAAATTGCGGAAATTGTAATTGCGGAAATTGCGGAAATGGTGGAAATAGAAATTTGCGGAAATGTGGAAATGGAAATTGCGGAAATTGCGGAAATGGTAATTGCGGAAATTGCGGAAATGGTGGAAATGGAAATTGCGGAAATTGCGGAAATTGCGGAAATGGAAATTGAGGAAATTGCGGAAATGGAAATTGCTGAAATTGCGGAAATTGCGGAAATGGTAATTGCGGAAATTGCGGAAATTGCTCTTCACTTATAGCTATCTATTTTCAGGTAGATTGTTTTATTTTACTCAGTCAGCCATATCACTACTCATTTTTTTTCATGAAAAAGGTCATAGCTGGGTAATCTATTTTCAGGCAAATTGTGTTTATTGTATTTTATTTTACTCAGCCATAACAATTTACTTTCTGTTAACCAACTTGCTGGCTGGCAGGCAGGCAGACAGCTACTCATAGACAGGCAGACAGACAGACAGCTACTCATGGAGAATTGGACAGGCAGGCAGTCAGACAGCTACTCATAGACAGGCAGACAGACAGCTACTCATGGAGAATTGGACAGGCAGGCAGACAGCTACTCATGGACAATTGGACAGGCAGGAAGGCAGACAGCTACTCATAGACAGACAGACAGCTACTCATGGACAATTGGACAGGCAGGAAGGCAGACAGCTACTCATAGACAGACAGACAGCTACTCATAGACAATTGGGCAGGCAGGCAGACAGCTACTCATAGACAGACAGACAGCTACTCATGGACAATTGGACAGGCAGGAAGGCAGACAGCTACTCATAGACAGGCAGACAGACAGCTACTCATGGACAATTAGGCAGGCAGGCAGGCAGACAGCTACTCATAGACAGGCAGACAGACAGCTATACAATTAGGCAGGCAGGCAGACAGCTACTCAGACAGGCAGACAGACAGCTACTCATGGACAATTGGACAGGCAGGCAGGCAGACAGACAGCTACTCATAGACAGGCAGGCAGACAGCTACTCATAGACAGGCAGACAGTAAGACAGCTACTCATTGACAGACAGACAAATAACTACTCATGGACAGACAGACAGACAGGCAGGCAGGCAGGCAGGCAAAGAGCTACTCATGTTATGTTATTATGTTATTATAACAGCTACTCATGTTATGTGCAATAATTTGTGCAGTTATGGAAACAGCTCTTTGTGTTTATGCAAGAAAATGTAACACATTCATTTATTTACATATTGTGTGCATGCACATTGTACTTTGATACATTTTGCGAAAATAAAGCAATTGAAAGAGAGAAGTTATCAAGTATCATTAATGTCGTAATTTTATCTACTGGCCCCTGGCCCCTTGCCATTTTTGTAATGTGGCCCACAGGTAAATCTATTTGAGTATCCCTGCCTTAGAGCCTCAAATGGAGTCCTTGAAAAATCATATACTGGACACGCATGTCCTCCCAGTTCAGCCTTTTAATACCAGACATAATGTATACATAAAAGACACGGCCATGCTTAATTGAGCACTGTTTGAGTTAATTGGAATGGAATGGAAAACGGGACCACCGTTTGATGTCATTTAGCCTCTCAGACCCAAAAATAAAGCATATTTTGTTGTTGGATAAGATTTTACCCACATATAACAGATAAAAGTTGACCAAAATAACAAATTCTACATTCTCAAAATGTGTAGACCTCTTGTAAAGTAAGTAATGAAGATGTTAACAATAATAATAACCCTTGGTTTCATTTGACACTCTCAAGAGTTAAAGATCTGTAAGGGTCCATTTGGTTACCAACTCTCCGTCATTTAGCTGTGGACCACCTGGAACCCCCTCAAGGACCACTGGTGGTCCTCGGACCATTGGTTGAAAACCAATGATTTATATTTATCCATATTTGGGGCATAAATAAACATTTTCTGTAAAAACAACAACACTACAGGAAAAGCACACATTTTAGCACCTTAAAAAAACACAAGTAAAGCTATAAAAGAAATAGCCATGTCACTTTGATGAATATGAATAGTTGTCACAGACATAGAATGTTGAATTAACCCCTTGCTCTATGGACTGCCCCCAGCAAGCCTGTAATGGAAGCAGTGGTAAATAAGTAACTAAGTACTTTTAAGTCAAGTACTCAAGTACTGTACAATTTTGAGGTATTTGTACTTTACTTGATTATTTCCAATTTCCAATACTCTACTTTTTAATCCACTAGAATTATTTGAACACAATTGTGAGCTTGTAGATCGTAGGATTTTCAAAGGATTTTGTACACATTTTGAACTTGTGAAGTGGGACATTCTGCAATTTGAGTACTTTACTTTTAGTACTTTAAGTACATTTTGATGATGCAGATACATTTGTACTTTGGCACAATTTGGCACAATTTTCTTCAGTCTGTGTCTCATGGGAGGGCTGGTGGGCAGTTCAGAAACCCGTCCACCAGTGACATCATCGATGGGGAATCCAAGCTAATAGAAACTGCAGGCTGTCTATTCCTGAAAAGTTGCAATGCGAAAATGGAAACCATCGTTTTCACGATAATAAAAATCGAAACATTTTTGTAAAAAAATATCTTGTTTAAAAATAATCTGCCTAACGATGATGTCACTGGTGGACGAGTTTCTAAACTGCCCACAGCCCTCCTATGAGACGCAGACTGAGTAGAAGAAAATGTGGTATTTTACTTATGAACCTATTATATGAAGATACGTTGAAAAGTGGTCCTTTAAGTAAAAACCTTTTAGTACTTTGTAATATACGATGCTGATATGTTGTTGGATCATATTCATATAGATGGTGTGAGCGCCGTAGCTCTGTGGGAGGCAATGACAGAACACTCAGCACGCACTCACGCAGCATACTGTTGCTTGACCAGGAGGAAAACCAGGCTGCTTACAACAAGGTTAAAGACATTCACACATACTCACTCTCTTAAAGACTTAGGCCCTTTCCCAATTCGTTTTTTAACCCTAGCCCTCAGCCCTTGCCCCTTCCCCTTGTTCCTACATAATGAGTGTCAAGGGGTAGGGAGATGAATCATCCCCCTAGGAATTGGAATGTCCCTTATAGATTGCTACGTCATCGCTGTGCGACGCAATTGTGCGACGGAAACCCTTGGACGTAAACATCCCGTTTCAGTGTTTATTGGGTAACTTAGCAACCGGTTTCTTCTTCTTCTCTGCGTTTTATGGCGGATCGCACCAACATAAAAGTGCATACCGTCACCTACTGTCCTCTTTCCCTTTGCTATCAGTCTGTCCATCAGTAGCAACAAGCAACAGGTATAATGCCTTCTCCGGCTATGATTGTGTCATTAGCGTCGGCTATGACAATTTTTTGGCGGCTGAGGGCGGAGAAACAAGCGGGAGCAAGAAGACGCAGGTTCATCCGAAACGTGGGAGTATTGGCGGCGCAGTTAGAGGTATGTAGACCCGTAGCAGCAATGTAATAATAAGCTCATAAGCCCTCGAGCTTGGCAATGTTGTAACTTATAACGTTACAGTTTCGAACTAACGTTAACCAACGATTTGTATTTGTTTAACTAGTAACCTGTTGGTTGATGTAACGTTGATAGCCATTTGTAAAATACGCACGTTGATTGTGTGTTTGTTTGTTTTCCCGTTTGTTTACTGCCCCCCCCCCCCAGATGCATATATTATTATTTATTTCCTTTCAAGTCTGCTTGGTGTAAAAAGTATAGGCAAAATAAGCAACTGGCTTAACATAAACCATTTGTCGACTCTTTATAGTGCAAAGTTATGATCAAATGGAATTAATGCATTTAATGTTCATTCTATGACCAAAATAAACTAGAACTGAACTGAGTAATGCTATCCTACACATTATTGCCTTTATTAGCTTGGGGGAGGTGGGAATCCTTTGCTCTAGGCCTACGGTCTGTACACATTTTATTTTTGCTCAGAGATATCCAACCTGATGTTACACCCCTGTGTTCTACCTGTGTAGCTGAGGCTAGCAAGCAGAATCAGTGTATTCTTTCAAATCACTTCTAAAAGTGGTTTCTGCTTTTGTTATAAGATTATTTTTGTTGCTGTTTATTCTGTTATTTATTGTTAGTATGCTGTTTTAACTGTATTAAATGTATTATCATTACACCTGGTAGCCTACAACATAAAAATGACAAACTAAACAAGCTTTTTTTTCAATTTCAGAGAGGTCGACGTGCAGTTTACTGCCAGTTAAACAGCACTGTGCCTGTCCTGAGGTTTATTATTTCAGTTTAATAAAGCCAAAGCCAAATAATTTATTTTTGAGACTATTCTTTTTGTTTATTACTACTTTATAGTTTCTATATCCCAAGGGGAAATTGAATGTCATGAATAAACTGACATGCTTGGCTAAAGTGACTAAAGTATTTTTTTTCAATCGCACAGGAGGCCTGATGAATATCAATAACAATGCTTGCACAACAACTTCTCTAGGAACTATCTACACTGATCTGTACATGACTGTAGTCCTAGAAGTTTGTTTCCTGTTCCATTACATTTTCCCATGGCTTTGTTTGATTGGTTCAGCATCACATTTGAACAGGAAACATGAATGTGCGTTTCCAGTTCAAGAGACACAGGTATACACCTTTGAAAACAGGAATAAATATAATGTTTGAATTAACTTGCAGCCAGGTACAAGAAAGGTTGGATAAAGGCAGGTAGTGTATAAAGTAAATAAATAGTTAAAGTAACTACAATCACAACAATTGATTTCTTAAACATTTATTTATAAAATGAATATATTAGGCCATTCTGGGCGGGAACCCATTTTTGGGTTCTGTACAGTATGTACAACATTATTCAAAAAAGGAAAAAAATATACTGTACATTGTACAGTATTAAAAAATAGAATCTGCCTTATAATTAATAAATAAAAGCCCTGAGTTTGTAAACAAATAGCAGCAAACATGAACAAATTAAACAAACAAAATAAAACATACATCACATGATGTTGGATAAGCTGTGAGCAAATGTGATTTGCTCACAGCTTATCCAACATTTTTTCAAAAATCCCCAAAAAACTGTCTGTCTTCGCCTCACTCTCCTCAAATCTTTTCTGTTCCTTCTCGCTCTCCTGCTTCAGAAACTCCACGAGAGAAGAACCACCACTGCTGGTCTTCTGCTTCTTCTGAGCAGGACCAGGTGTTTTTGGGGGGGGCATTTCAGGGGTAGGGGTAGCATCGGACATGCTGGAGGATGGATCGGAGGATGGATCGGAGGATGCAGAGGGCGATGCCGAGGGCTCTTCCTTCTCCTGAAAGAAAGTAATAAAAAGGAAAGGAATTACAGTATGTTCTGCTTTTACACAACCTCTGCATTAGACTTGTTTACAACAGGGTCCACCATTTTCAATTAATCAGAAAATTACCACTGGTGAAAATGAGGCAACCACCAAGGGAGGATCTACATAGGGCCTGCCTCCAAGCACCTCGTGCATGTCTGCATAAAACTGCCATGTTGCCGCAGTGTCCTCGCCCCCATCTGTCCCTGATCCTGTTTTGGGAGTTCTGATGTCCTGAAAGACAGACAGACAGACAGACAGACAGACAGACAGACAGACAAATGATTGATTTCCAGAGAAAATAAGTTGTGAAAATGCTTTGTAATAAGCAACCTTACAATATTTCGTGCCCAGTGTTGTTTTTTCTTCATTTAAAATAAATGTATCTGTATTTAAGAAATACATTCTTGTGATTGTAGTTACTTTAACTATTTCTTTACTTTATACATTATATACTACCTGCCCCAAGAAAACATTTGGCACTGAGATGTGCAGATACTGTATTTTTAATTGTTTACTGTTGATTGACAAAACATGTTAAGCTAATCATCTGGGGACCCCCAACAAATAATTTGGGAACCTCCCTGGGGGTCCCGACACAGGTTGAGAACCACTGACCTATCTGTGTAATAGCATACATGTATAGGGAACACACACACACACACACACACACACACACACACACACACACACACACACACACACACACACACACACACACACACACACACACGAATATCATTACCCTGTATTTTTTCTTCAAGTTTTCCCATTTTTTCCCAGCCTGCTGGGATGTCAGCTGTCCGCCCAGCCCCAATTCTTCGAGGAGTTTTCTGTATTAGACAAAATGATAAACATTTTTATGGTAGGCCTATAATAGACAAGCTAATAAAACCAATAACGTGGTCAAGCGAAATCAACCAAGAATAATGGCCACTAGATGCCAGCAGTGCTGTCAGCTAAAAAATATAAACTTTTCCTCACTCCCAAAGAGGTTTGACAGCACTTTTGGACCGCTCGAACTTCAGCTCGTTCTCACTTCTGAACTTAATAAGAGCTCTTGTTTGGTCAGGGGTCCCTGCAAACATGCCAGAGGATATATGGAGCATAACGTTAGTTTGATGCAAGTGGTCATAAAACCATACCACAGGGCTACGATCACTGCACCGAGTAGCCAAGCCAGATGTTGACACAGGTCGGACTGATTGTTCCACCAGTCATTTTGATAATGAATAAAGCTGTTAGCTAGCCAAATGAATGGCTAACGTTACGTTAGCCATGGTTCACATGACGGTCGTATTATGTTTGTTTTTTTAATTTCATGGTCGTATTATGACTGTCATGTTTCAAGGCTATAACGTTACGTATGAAAGCAACAACGTAGCATATCGTTATAGTTAACGTTAGGTTGGTTAACCTTTGCTTGAGATTGCAATAATAATGAATAATATTGATTATTATTATTATCATATTTCCCCATAATAACAACAAAATAAGATATAGCTTACATTTGTGTGGCGCCTTTCTTCCGCCTCCTGCTGCCTGCAGTCCCGAATCTCCCGATGGTGCTTGAACGCTAGACATGCTTTGTTTGTTGACGTTTTGATTTCCATTCGCATGGCATTGTGGGATATCCCTTGCTTTTAAGTCGGGTCGCGACATCCCTTCAAACGAAGGGGATTCTACCCCTCGCCCTTGGCCCTACCCCTCGCTCCAAAGAGAATTGAGAAAACCCTTCCTCCTCACGTGAACGCGCATAAGCAAGGGCAAGGGCTAAAGGCCAGGACGAAGGGGGGAATTGGGATTGAGCCTTCGAGTGCCGTGATTTTGGTAGCCTATACTTTTTCAGGATACAACACGATTTGTTTTGTATTTATACTTACTAATTATTTGATCAACCCTAAACATTGTAATTATTGTCATGATTGTCACGATCCGAGTTGGCTTTGTCCGCGGCGTATAACCGTCTTTAAATAAATACTTTAAGAAAAGCCTATGGAGAAAATGAACGGAGAATCATTTCCTGGGCCACTCGTCGTTCTGAAAGGTGGCGGGACTGCGACGCTCTATAATGAACTAGTGTGTCTGGGTTGCACTCATGGCTATAGGGATGCCATATCATTGTCCCTATTATTTAATCGGTTTTGCAGCAGCAAAGGAAAGAAATGTTAAAATGCATCAATGAGTTCAATATACATCAAAATGGTCTAGTACCTCTAGTCTAGAACAAAAGCCAAATCAAATATGATAAAAATAAACGTAAACATTTTCTACATTTAATTTGTGTACTCATTCAGAAAAGGATATAGGCTTTTTATTGATCGATCGCTTGTCAGAGGATGTCAAACACAGCAGAAATATCTGTCAATTCAAATTACTGCTCAAGCTTATTCTCTAGTCTAAATACAGTATATCACAGGATAATTAGTATATTAAATTATGAGGGTAGGACAGTAGTGAGAATGATAGCAATGATATATGGTGGTATCGGTGGTAATAGTTGTCGTAATTGTTTCTTTTTTTTGTTGATTTTTCTTTACGACATAGTATTCTTAAAACAATTATTCACTTTTTTTTTCATGCACACAAATGGAAGCTCAAACACTAAAATCAAAATCTTCAAAGAAACAACAGGATATAAATGATGTCCATAAATACAAAAAAAAATAAAAACAGAAGAAAAAAACCCACAATTAAATATAATCAAATGCACATCACAGTTCCTCACCCCCAGACAACTGAAGTTAACCACTATACATCCAAAGCCTCTTCAATGTCGTTGTAGTAATTGTTAATTCAATTTGACCTATGATGATGATTATGGTATTAGAAATAAAATGAAGTCAATTTGCTTCAATCTGGGAGATCTGCTTCAATCTTTGAGATCAAAATGAAGAGGCTAGCTAGCTCTATAAATAACTACACACATCATTAGATGTGATTAGATTAGTACAAAAAAGTTTAAAAAAATGGGTTTGAAGAACCAACAGAGAGCAGTGGAGATAATCAAGAGCCTGTTGATTCTTGCACACCACCTACGTAGACGCACTGTGACGCTAACAACACTGTAGAGTTCAAGAACCTGATGTTAGATATAGGAAAGTGTGGAGGGTTGCAATCCAGGAGTCATTATAATGTTGGCTAGACCAGCTCACTCTGGCAGTAACTAATAGAAACAAACAAATGTGTTGTTTAACACTTTGCAGATCAGGTTCACAAAGTTTGCCAGTTTTTGAGCGGTGTCTAACCGCTCCAATGACTGGCCGTGTCTGTCTGTCTGTCTGTCTGTCTGTCTGTCTGTTTGTCTGTCTGTCTGTCTGTCTGTCTGTCTGTCTGTCTGTCTGTCTGTCTGTCTGTCTGTCTGTCTGTCTGTCTGTCTGTCTGTCTGTCTGGTGTACGACCTATTGACCCCTGCAGCTGATTGGGGTGGCAGTACAACCATAACTGCAGCCATTTGTTGTTTTTTAGCTCACTGCTTGTGCTGAAGCTTATCCCACACTGGTCAAAAGTGTAGGGCTTCTGTCCTGTATGAATTCTCTGGTGACTTTTGAGATGACTGCTCCATCTGAAGCTTTCCCCACACTGGTCACAGGTGTAGGGCTACTCTCTTGTATGAATTCTCTGGTGACTTTTGAGATGACTGCTCCGTCTGAAGCTTTTCCCACACTGGTCACAGGTGTAGGGCTTCTGTCCTGTATGAATTATCTGGTGTCGTTTGAGATGACTGCTCCGTCTGAAGCTTTCCCCACACTGGTCACAGGTGTAGGGCTTCTGTCCTGTATGAATTATCTGGTGTAGTTTGAGATTACCGCTGTGGCTGAACCTTTTGAAACACTGGTCACAGTAGTAGGGTTTCTCTCCTGTATGAATTCTCTGGTGACTTTTTAGATGACTGCTGTGGCTGAACCGTTTGAAACACTGGTCACAGTAGTAGGGTTTCTGTCCTGTATGAATTATCTGGTGAATTTTTAGATGACTGCTGTGGCTGAACCGTTTGAAACACTGGTCACAGTAGTAGGGTTTCTGTCCTGTATGAATTCTCTGGTGAATTTTTAGATTACCGCTTTGGCTGAACCTTTTGAAACACTGGTCACAGTAGTAGGGTTTCTCTCCTGTATGAATTCTCTGATGTCTTTTGAGATGACTGCTCTGGCTGAACCGTTTGCCACACTGGTCACAGTAGTAGGGTTTCTGTCCTGTATGAATTATCTGGTGATTTTTTAGATGAATGCTGTAGCTGAACCGTTTGAAACACTGGTCACAGTAGTAGGGTTTCTGTCCTGTATGAATTCTCTGGTGATTTTTTAGATTACCGCTGTGGCTGAACCTTTTGAAACACTGGTCACAGTAGTAGGGTTTCTGTCCTGTATGGATTCTCTGGTGTCGTCTGAGAGTACTGCTCTGACTGAAGCTTATCCCACACTGGTCACAGTAGTAGGGTTTCTGTCCTGTATGTATTATCTGGTGTCGTCTGAGAGTACTGCTCTGACTGAAGCTTATCCCACACTGGTCACAGTAGTAGGGTTTCTGTTCTGTATGGATTCTCTGGTGATTTTTGAGATGACTGCTCTGGCTGAAGCTTATCCCACACTGGTCACAGTAGTAGGGTTTCTGTCCTGTATGGATTCTCTGGTGATTTTTGAGATGACTGCTCTGGCTGAAGCTTATCCCACACTGGTCACAGGTGTAGGGCTGAGCTCTCTGGTGATGTTTGAGATGTCTATTTCTGCTGTGGATCTGTTTGAGTTGGGCAGGAAAGACATCTGGGATGGAGAATGAGGACAGAGAAAAAAAAACATATGTTTTGAAATAACTTGCAAGCTGTGTTGTATTACCAACTGATAATGTTCTAAATTACTTAAGTTAATTTATTTGGACGGGTCAGAGCTTAATGAACATTACATACAAATGTAGTGTAAATACACCTTTCGGATTTAGCAGCGATGCTAATTTCCATCTGTAGTCCCCAGACATTTAACACTAAACAGTACTTGCATAACAAGACACGAGTGGACAGCATACAAATACAGTACATTTCAAACACAGTAAAAGGGGGAAATAAGAAGAATAAGAAAAGATTAAAACTATTACTAGGGTATAGGCCTACTCTATTGTCGAGTGAGAGTCATATGTGATCACATGACTGGTTGTTTAACCACTGTTTCAATTGCCCTTTAAAAGCTGTGAAAGTGGGGATTGTGACAGGGAGCTCATTCCATTATTGACAACCTTTAGTCTAGCAGCCAACAGGCTTCTATATTGTTTAAAGTGCAAAATTCTGTATATAGTATTTTTTATTGGCCAAAATATTGTCTATATACTGTACATACATTCTATCACCTTACTATGAGCGCAGCTGGACAGTCCACAAACACATGAGAATGAAACCTTTCCACCAAACTGTTCTCATGTCATGGACACACATGTCTTTACACACAGCTGCCTTCTACCCCCCCCCCCCACCCCCCCTGGTACCACTCCCCCCTGGTACCACTCCCCCTGCTCCAGCTGGGTTATCTTTTTTTCCTCCCCCCGCGCAGCTCATCCCTTTTGGATGGTATGCGTGGGAGCAGAGCTTCTTTATGCCTGGCCCAAGACCCCCACCCCCCGCCACCCCCACCCAGAAAGGGGCCTGCACAGCCAAGTAGGCCTACTATCAATCTTACTTGAGATGTGATGTGATGTCTTCTAACCCCCCCCCCCTCATGCATCCCCCCATCCTTCTTTCTCTTCTGGAGATGCAAGTATAGGCCGGACGCAGCGCACGCTTCATGCGACCAGCAGCAATACGTTTGGTTTGACTAATGTATGTTATATGTGTGTTTCAAGCCTTATGATCTGCTGTAAACACCATTTGCCCTTCGGGGACACTAATAAAAGTAACCCCATTCATGAATCCACTGTCAGTATTGAGCTTTTTATAATGGGGTTTATATGTGAACCTATACCATTAACATCCTAAGGCGAAAATGTCCAACTTTCCTTATGCTTGTGACAGCATGTGACATGTCAAACTATAGGGGGTTTTTATGATTCTGAATCCATTCCAAGCATTACTTTTGCACAAAGAACACTCCTTGGGCTAAAAACGTCCATAGCCGTCAACAAAATGTGATGAGGTCAGCACAAAATTAATGTGATGAGATGCAGCACGTTTTGCCAAGCCCAAGGAGTGTTTTTTACATGAGAAACCCTGGGTTCTCCTTTAAATCATGATCCCCCCCCACACACACACACGCAAGCTGTGGAGGCAATCTTTGATGTAAAATAAAAGTATCGGCACAAAGTTGTCTTTGTGGCTTTAATACCCAGGATTGTATGCATAGAAATGATGGAAGTCTCACTCAGTATACGAAGTGGCTGTGAGCAACACACAGAACAGAGGAGTATATATTGTTCCCAGGAGAGAGGATCATAGAATGGGAGGGGTTGCTCACATAGAGATAAACGGGGCATAAACAAGGAACCACTGGTGCCTGCAGTGACCTTGAGGTTCAGGAGGAGCCGTAGAAGGAATCTGATACAGCTTGGTCTGCTGCTAGGCACTTAGAAGGTATACTTACTGTAGCTGGCTGTACACAAACACTATATATGACAGCTTCAATAAAAAAAGAATTACAGTGTTTATAAGTTGCATAGAATTAAAGTGACGTTCCCTAAACGTCCCCAAACACAAGTGCACACAAACACACACACACACACACACACACACACACACACACACACACACACACACACACACACACACACACAGACACACACACACACACACACACACAGTTGATTTAGTGCTGGGAGGAAGCCTCCACCGAGTACCGACGACATTTCTGTGCATCTGCTTTCTGTTGAAGCTGAAATAAAATTGTACAGAGACATAAAAACATGTACACACCTATTATTCTGTGTAGCTTTATCACAGGCTGCTTCAGCATGGCTCTGTGGTCCATCTGTTGCTTCTCTGACGCAGCAGCTGGAAAGCTGTCGGACGACATCTCTCTTTTAAAAAGCCCAAATAGCTTAATATTAGTCCACTGTGATGGTCCACGTCTGCTCTGCTTCCCGGTTCAACTCTCCCCCAGATCAACACGGGACAGAACGGTGCTTACATGCAGGACCAACCCACTCTCTCTCTCTCCACCCACTGCTGCTGTAGCACTCACAGAGACACATATGGGCGGAAATAACATAGTGGTGGAAAGCAGTGGTTCCCAAACTTTTTCATGTCCAGGACATACGAATTGCAGCCGTCCGTATCCACACTTTTCCTGGGCTGTGTGTGCTCCAGTTCCTGTTGATTTAATTGGATATCATTGGTCATCTGAGTGATCTGACCAGTTTCATTGGCTTTCATTGGATCAAATCGACAGGAACTGGAGCACACATAGCCCAGGAAAAGTGTGGATAGGTGCCCTTTGAGAGCGGTTTGGAAGGAGTCAAGGGATTCGCATGTCTTAATGACTGTTTGCAGGGCGTTCCACTTTTTGATGGCATAGGAGCGAAATGAATGAAGTCAGCCAGTAGGCCTATACCATGTTTTCCAAATGCAATCGGCAAATATGCAATTATGCCTTATTTAAGCAGTTGTCTAAAAAAATTACGACAGTGGGCAACATTGACGATGGAGAGGGCCACTATAGTTCCACACTCACTCCAGAGGGACACTATAGTTCCACTCACTCCAGAGGGACACTATAGTTCCACACTCACTCCAGAGGGACACTATATTTCCACACTCACTCCAGAGGGCCACTATATTTCCACACTCACTCCAGAGGACCACTATAGTTCCACACTCACTCCAGAGGGCCAGTATACTGTAGTTCCACACTCACTCCAGAGGGCCACTATATTTCCACACTCACTCCAGAGGACCACTATAGTTCCACACTCACTCCAGAGGACCACTATATTTCCACAATCACTCCAGAGGGGCCATACTGTAGTGTAGCACACTGTACTGTACTGTACTGTACTGTACTGTACTGTACTGTACTGTACTGTACTGTACTGTACTGTACTGTACCGCAGGGGTCTGCAATAGTTTTCACATAAAGTTAAATTTTTTCAGTGTGGCATATACCATATCTAAATTAAATATTGTCCATAACTCCATATACACATAACAACCTTAGAAATATTGTTTTGGACATCAGGATGCAACCCACCTATAGGCCTGTCTACGTCCCAGACTCCATGTCACTTCACCTATAGAGCGTCGCAGTCCCTCCCCCTTTCAGAACGGCGAGTGGCTCAGGAAATGAAAAGCAATGCATTTTTCCCATAGCCGTTTCTGAAAGTATTTATTTAAAGACAGTTACGCCGCGGGCAAAGCCAACTCGGATCGTGACAAATCATGACAATGAACACAATATTTTGGGCCGATCAAATCATTTGAAGAAAGTTAAGGCAGGAGACAACACTATTTGTTTTGTTTTTCTTCTTATACATTTTGTGGTATTGGTACGATAAAAAACGTGGTTATAAGAGCGAGTTAAGAAATTGTGTTTGTGATGAAAAAATTGCTGACTCATTCAGGCAGTTAACATGGAGTTTTATGACACATTATGATGGTACACCTGTCGCTTTCAGGGCTGTAGTTCACGTACCGTATGAATCTGGGCTGTGGTTGTGACATTGGGTGAAAGAGACCGAAACCCATGCGTGTAAAGTTAATATTTTGGCCGTGCGGACGATTTGTTCGGAGAATTTCGCTACAGTCTTCATAGTGGCTTCTCCCTCTGAGCCGCTCTCTCTCTGGGCGTGCGACACTCTATGTCGAGATTCTTGCTCAGACCACACACACTTTGAACTGCGATAGCGGGCAAACCGTGCAACGTATTCGAATTCCGTCTGAACCACAACAAAGTCGATTGCCTCGTGTGCTGTTTAACGTTTAAATCGTGGAGGGAGGGGGGCAACCACTCCAAGGAACAGCAATGCCTCTATATCCCAATCTATGTCCCTATGATTAGAGTACCAATAGGGGCAAAAGTGGCACTGTTGTGTTAGAAACAGAGTGAGAGATAAGTCAAATTCCAATACCGCAACTTTTTACACTCGCTCACTTTCCTCGCGTCCTCCACTCGCTCCGTAGCCCCACCCTCAGCGAGGAGGAGAGGATTCGATGCGGGGACAGAGTGGCACCATAGAGGGACAGGGGCCACAGCAAGCCCCCGGTACAGCCAATACAGACACCATGGAGGGACAGGGGCCACAGGTAGGGTGGCCAGACGTCCGGTTTCACGCCGGACAGTCCGGTTTTAGACCCACCTGTCCTCCTCCCACCTCAACCTCTGGCCGGACACATAATTGTCCGGTTTTTTGTGATATACAGTGCTTGTGCCATAACTGTCATTTACGTCGTCTGCCTGGGTATTAAAATCTCTGCAGCGCTGCTCAGCTCCGAAGCGAGTGGAGACGTTCGGAGTGTTGCCATGTCCGCTTAATTATAAGCGACTTTGGGCTTGTTTTATATAATAGGCTACTAAGCCTAGTCAGGCTTCTTTTGGGCTTGTTTTCATAGACATGGTTGCTTGGTTCTCTTCCAAAACCTGGCAACACTGCCAGTGGGATGGTCGGTTTGAGCTCTCACAATCAATTTAGTATAGTTAATGCAGAGATAAATAAACCAAATATGCCGAAATGAAAAACTACATTTAATGAGCAATATGGAGCTCGACATCATAAAGAAAGGGAGGCTAAAGCACTGTGAACATACATATAGGCTACTGGCTTCATTCTATTTCTATGTCCTATACACCGATGACCATAAGACTGTATAAAAAACCCCACAAGAAAGAGATTAAACATAAAACATACCGGTATCTAAACATGAAATGAAATAAATTGATTATAAAATTAATGGCCTTTGTGGTACCCTATAGCCTAATTTAAAAATGTTAATTTAATTAGCAAATATATGTTCTCTGTGGACATAATGCTGGAGAGGATGGTGGTGAAAATCAGGTGCAATAGTAGTAGTAATAATATTAATATCTGGGGGGGGGGGGTGCGAGCCCCGCAAAAAGTGTCCTCCTTTCTGAGGTCTTGCAGGTGGCCACCCTAGCCACAGGAAGCCCCCGGTACAGCCAATACAGACACCATGGAGGGACAGGGGCCACATGAAAAAAATATATAAATCTGAATGAAGTTATCTTTAATTACATTATTATAAGTAATACTATTAGAGTTGTACTATTACTCGAACGAAAATAAAAGCTTGGGGGGGGGGGGGGGAGATGCAATGCAAATGAAAGACATATACTGTGTATCCCTATTCCCTGACATAATTTTATAGCTAAACGGACAGAATTCTATTTTATTTGAATGATGAAACCCAGCTACCATTAATAGTTGGAAATGGAAATAGAAATTGCGGAAATTGCGGAAATTGTAATTGCGGAAATTGCGGAAATTGTGGAAATGGAAATTGCGGAAATGCGGAAATGGAAATTGCGGAAATTGCGGAAATGGTAATTGCGGAAATGGTGGAAATGGAAATTGCGGAAATTGCGGAAATGGAAATTGAGGAAATTGCGGAAATGGAAATTGCGGAAATTGCGGAAATTGCGGAAATGGTAATTGCGGAAATTGCGGAAATTGCTCTTCACTTATAGCTATCTATTTTCAGGTAGATTGTTTTATTTTACTCAGTCAGCCATATCACTACTCATTTTTTTCATGAAAAAGGTCATAGCTGGGTAATCTATTTTCAGGCAAATTGTGTTTATTGTATTTTATTTTACTCAGCCATAACAATTTACTTTCTGTTAACCAACTTGCTGGCTGGCAGGCAGGCAGACAGCTACTCATAGACAGGCAGACAGACAGACAGCTACTCATGGAGAATTGGACAGGCAGGCAGTCAGACAGCTACTCATAGATAGGCAGACAGACAGCTACTCATGGAGAATTGGACAGGCAGGCAGACAGCTACTCATGGACAATTGGACAGGCAGGAAGGCAGACAGCTACTCATAGACAGACAGACAGCTACTCATGGACAATTGGACAGGCAGGAAGGCAGACAGCTACTCATAGACAGACAGACAGCTACTCATAGACAATTGGGCAGGCAGGCAGACAGCTACTCATAGACAGACAGACAGCTACTCATGGACAATTGGACAGGCAGGAAGGCAGACAGCTACTCATAGACAGGCAGACAGACAGCTACTCATGGACAATTAGGCAGGCAGGCAGACAGCTACTCATAGACAGGCAGACAGACAGCTATACAATTAGGCAGGCAGGCAGACAGCTACTCAGACAGGCAGACAGACAGCTACTCATGGACAATTGGACAGGCAGGCAGGCAGACAGACAGCTACTCATAGACAGGCAGGCAGACAGCTACTCATAGACAGGCAGACAGTAAGACAGCTACTCATTGACAGACAGACAAATAACTACTCATGGACAGACAGACAGACAGGCAGGCAGGCAGGCAGGCAGGCAGGCAGGCAGGCAGGCAGGCAGGCAGGCAAAGAGCTACTCATGTTATGTTATTATGTTATATAACAGCTACTCATGTTATGTGCAATAATTTGTGCAGTTATGGAAACAGCTCTTTGTGTTTATGCAAGAAAATGTAACACATTCATTTATTTACATATTGTGTGCATGCACATTGTACTTTGATACATTTTGCGAAAATAAAGCAATTGAAAGAGATAAGTTATCAAGTATCATTAATGTCGTAATTTTATCTACTGGCCCCTGGCCCCTTGCCATTTTTGTAATGTGGCCCACAGGTAAATCTATTTGAGTATCCCTGCCTTAGAGCCTCAAATGGAGTCCTTGAAAAATCATATACTGGACACGCATGTCCTCCCAGTTCAGCCTTTTAATACCAGACATAATGTATACATAAAAGACACGGCCATGCTTAATTGAGCACTGTTTGAGTTAATTGGAATGGAATGGAAAACGGGACCACCGTTTGATGTCATTTAGCCTCTCAGACCCAAAAATAAAGCATATTTTGTTGTTGGATAAGATTTTACCCACATATAACAGATAAAAGTTGACCAAAATAACAAATTCTACATTCTCAAAATGTGTAGACCTCTTGTAAAGTAAATAATGAAGATGTTAACAATAATAATAACCCTTGGTTTCATTTGACACTCTCAAGAGTTAAAGATCTGTAAGGGTCCATTTGGTTACCAACTCTCCGTCATTTAGCTGTGGACCACCTGGAACCCCCTCAAGGACCACTGGTGGTCCTCGGACCATTGGTTGAAAACCAATGATTTATATTTATCCATATTTGGGGCATAAATAAACATTTTCTGTAAAAACAACAACACTACAGGAAAAGCACACATTTTAGCACCTTAAAAAAACACAAGTAAAGCTATAAAAGAAATAGCCATGTCACTTTGATGAATAGGAGTAGTTGTTACAGACATAGAATGTTGAATTAACCCCTTGCTCTATGGACTGCCCCCAGCAAGCCTGTAATGGAAGCAGTGGTAACTAAGTAACTAAGTACTTTTATGTCAAGTACTCAAGTACTGTACAATTTTGAGGTATTTGTACTTTACTTGATTATTTCCAATTTCCAATACTCTACTTTTTAATCCACTAGAATTATTTGAACACAATTGTGAGCTTGTAGATCGTAGGATTTTGTACACATTTTGAACTTGTGAAATGGGACATTCTGCAATTTGAGTACTTTACTTTTAGTACTTTAAGTACATTTTGATGATGCAGATACATTTGTACTTTGGCACAATTTGGCACAATTTTCTTCAGTCTGTGTCTCATGGGAGGGCTGGTGGGCAGTTCAGAAACCCGTCCACCAGTGACATCATCGATGGGGAATCCAAGCTAATAGAAACTGCAGGCTGTCTATTCCTGAAAAGTTGCAATGCGAAAATGGAAACCATCGTTTTCACGATAATAAAAATCGAAACATTTTTGTAAAAGAATATCTTGTTTAAAAATAATCTGCCTAACGATGATGTCACTGGTGGACGAGTTTCTAAACTGCCCACAGTCCTCCTATGAGACGCAGACTGAGTAGAAGAAAATGTGGTATTTTACTTATGAACCTATTATATGAAGATACGTTGAAAAGTGGTCCTTTAAGTAAAACCTTTTAGTACTTTTTCCACCACTGAATGGAAGTGTACTGTACTGTATGTAATCTACGATGCTGATATGTTGTTGGATCATATTCATATAGATGGTGTGAGCGCCGTAGCTCTGTGGGAGGCAATGACAGAACACTCAGCACGCACTCACGCAGCATACTGTTGCTTGACCAGGAGGAAAACCAGGCTGCTTACAACAAGGTTAAAGACATTCACACATACTCACTCTCTTAATTATTTGATCAACCCTAAACATTGTAATTATTGTCATGATTTGTCACGATCCGAGTTGGCTTTGTCCGCGGCGTATAACCGTCTTTAAATAAATACTTTAAGAAAAGCCTATGGAGAAAATGAACGGAGAATCATTTCCTGGGCCACTCGTCGTTCTGAAAGGTGGCGGGACTGCGACGCTCTATAATGAACTAGTGTGTCTGGGTTGCACTCATGGCTATAGGGATGCCATATCATTGTCCCTATTATTTAATCGGTTTTGCAGCAGCAAAGGAAAGAAATGTTAAAATTCATCAATGAGTTCAATATACATCAAAATGGTCTAGTACCTCTAGTCTAGAACAAAAGCCAAATCAAATATGATAAAAATAAACGTAAACATTTTCTACATTTAATTTGTGTACTCATTCAGAAAAGGATATAGGCTTTTTATTGATCGATCGCTTGTCAGAGGATGTCAAACACAGCAGAAATATGTCAATTCAAATTACTGCTCAAGCTTATTCTCTAGTCTAAATACAGTATATCACAGGATAATTAGTATATTCAATTATGAGGGTAGGACAGTAGTGAGAATGATAGCAATGATATATGGTGGTATCGGTGGTAATAGTTGTCGTAATTGTTTCTTTTTTTTGTTGATTTTTCTTTACGACATAGTATTCTTAAAACAATTATTCACATTTTTTTTTCATGCACACAAATGGCAGCTCAAACACTAAAATCAAAATCTTCAAAGAAACAACAGGATATAAATGATAAATAAATGATGTCCATGAATACAAAACAAACTAAAAACAGAAGAAAAACAAACACAATTAAATATAATCAAATGCACATCACAGTTCCTCACCCCCAGCCAACAGCTGACAACTCAAGTTAACCACTATACATCCAAAGCCTCTTCAATGTCGTTGTAGTAATTGTTAATTCAATTTGACCTATGATGATGATTATGGTATTAGAAATAAAATGAAGTCAATTTGCTTCAATCTGGGAGATCTGCTTCAATCTTTGAGATCAAAATGAAGAGGCTAGCTAGCTCTATAAATAACTACACACATCATACCGTATTAGATTAGTACAAAAATGTTTTAAAAAATGGGTTTGAAGAACCAACAGAGAGCAGTGGAGATAATCAAGAGCCTGTTGATTCTTGTAGACTCACTGAAATCACATTCAAGTTGAGTAATATTTTTTTAGGGACCATGTCTGCATCTGTACTATTTATGGTACAATCTTTTGGCTTACATCGACCCCGCATTGTTTCTTCAGGAACAATATTTCTAGTCTATTATTTAATGTTGTTATTTGAGGGTGACAATTCATGTTCTCCCTGTCCTAGAATAGGAGATGGAAAGAAGGTAGGCTACCTGAATGCTTTTTTTCCACTTTAACACTACCATATTGACCAGTAGGCCTATGTCAATATCTTCTTAACAATTTAACATAAAACAGCTTACAGGCAAATTAAAATGTACGACTGACATTTTTAGAATCTGATCTCAGGTCAGAATGGGTTAATCAGACCAGTGTGTGTCCAGTGGAAACCTCGTATGAATCTGATCTCAGGTCAGAATGGGTTAATAGAAACACAAGAACGCTACGAATGCCACTAGGTGTCACATGGACTGGCCGCATCAGAAATGTGGACCTCTATGGGGGACCTACCACGGGTCACAGACAGAGAAGGATGAGGCTGGTTGGGCACTGCGTCAGGCACCCAGAACTAGAGGCAAGTAAACTGACTCTATGGGAGCCAACCCAGGGCAAAGCCAGTAAGGCTTTGCCAGTAATGGGCGGCAGTGGGTCAGGGGCTGGATGGTAACCGCAAGGTTGCCAGTTCGAACCCGGGCTCCCCCAGAGTTGGTGTCGAAGTGTCCTTGAGCAAGACACTAAACCCCTAATTGCTCCTGATGTGCTGGTTGGTGCCTTGCATGGTTTCCGCCGCCATCAGTGTGTGAATGGGTGAATGTAATGCACAATCTCTGTAAAGCGCCTCGGATAAAGGCGCTACATAAATGCACCATTTACCATTTAAAGGAAAGAAGCACACCACCTACGTAGACGCACTGTGACGCTAACAACACGGTAGAGTTCAAGAACCTGATGGAAAGTGTGGAGGGTTGCAATCCAGGAGTCCTTATAGTGTTGGCTAGACCAGCTCACTCTGGCAGTAACTAATAGAAACAAACAAATGTGTTGTTTAACACTTTGCAGATCAGGTTCACAAAGTTTGCCAGTTTTTGAGCGGTGTCTAACCGCTCCAATGACTGGCCGTGTCTGTCTGTCTGTCTGTCTGTCTGTCTGTCTGTCTGTCTGTCTGTCTGTCTGTCTGGTGTACGACCCATTGACCCCTGCAGCTGATTGGGGTGGCAGTACGATAACTGCAGCCATTTGTTGTTTTTTAGCTCACTGCTTGTGCTGAAGCTTATGCCACACTGGTCACAGGTGTAGGGCTTCTGTCCTGTATGAATTCTCTGGTGACTTTTGAGATGACTGCTCCGTCTGAAGCTTTCCCACACTGGTCACAGGTGTAGGGCTACTCTCTTGTATGAATTATCTGGTGTCGTTTGAGAGTACTGCTGTGGCTGAAGCTCATCCCACACTCACAGG
The DNA here is from genome assembly GCF_963924005.1 of Protomyctophum bolini. Taxonomy (NCBI): domain Eukaryota; kingdom Metazoa; phylum Chordata; class Actinopteri; order Myctophiformes; family Myctophidae; genus Protomyctophum; species Protomyctophum bolini. The sequence goes on along the minus strand of NC_137883.1, from coordinate 3,303,474 downwards.
TGTAGGGCTTCTGTCCTGTATGAATTCTCTGGTGTCGTTTGAGAGTACTGCCGTGGCTGAAGCTCATCCCACACTCACAGGTGTAGGGCTTCTGTCCTGTATGAATTCGCTGGTGACTTTTGAGAGTACAGCTCCGGCTGAACCGTTTGCCACACTGGTCACAGGTGTAGGGCTTCTGTCCTGTATGAATTAGCTGGTGACTTTTGAGAGTACAGCTCCGGCTGAACCGTTTGCCACACTGGTCACAGTAGTAGGGTTTCTGTCCTGTATGAATTATCTGGTGTCGTTTGAGATTACCGCTGTGGCTGAACCTTTTGAAACACTGGTCACAGTAGTAGGGTTTCTCTCCTGTATGAATTATCTGGTGATTTTTTAGATGACTGCTGTGGCTGAACCGTTTGCCACACTGGTCACAGTAGTAGGGTTTCTGTCCTGTATGAATTATCTGGTGTCGTTTGAGATTACCGCTCTGGCTGAACCGTTTGCCACACTGGTCACAGTAGTAGGGTTTCTGTCCTGTATGAATTAACTGGTGATTTTTTAGATGACTGCTGTGGCTGAACCGTTTGAAACACTGGTCACAGTAGTAGGGCTTCTGTCCTGTATGAATTATCTGGTGTTGTTTGAGAGTACTGCTCTGGCTGAAGCTTATCCCACACTGGTCACAGTAGTAGGGTTTCTGTCCTGTATGGATTCTCTGGTGTTGTTTGAGATGACTGTTCCGGCTGAAGCTTATCCCACACTCACAGATGTAGGGCTTCTGTCCTGTATGGATTATCTGGTGTCGTTTGAGATGACTGCTCTGGCTGAAGCTTATCCCACACTCACAGGTGTAGGGCTTCTGTCCTGTATGAATTCTCTGGTGACTTTTGAGAGTACTGCTCCGGCTGAAGCTTATCCCACACTGGTCACAGTAGTAGGGTTTATGTCCTGTATGAATTCTCTGGTGACTTTTGAGATCACTGCTCTGGCTGAACCGTTTGCCACACTGGTCACAGGTGTAGGGTTTCTGTCCTGTATGGATTCTCTGGTGATTTTTGAGAGTACTGCTCTGACTGAACCGTTTGCCACACTGGTCACAGGTGTAGGACTTCTCTCCTGTATGAATTATCTGATGTTGTTTGAGATGACTGCTCCATCTGAAGCTTATCCCACACTGGTCACAGGTGTAGGGCTGAGTTCTCTGGTGATGTTTGAGATGTCTATGTCTGCTGTGGATATGTTTGAGTTTGGCAGGAAAGACATCTGGGATGGAGAATGAGGACAGAGAAAAAAAACATATGTTTTGAAATAACATGCAAGCTGTGTTGTATTACCAACTGATAATGTTCAGTTGGTAATTTAGTTAATTTATTTGGACGGGTCAGAGCTTAACCCATTTTGGGCCATTTTGGTGTTAGCATCATGTCGTGCTTTAGCTATTGGAAAATAGCAGATCTACAAGCTCATAGCGCACCACAGAGTGGCGCGCTACGAGCTTGTACTGTAGGTCTGCTATTTTTGAAAAATCGAAGAGCGACTGACATAGAAGACATTTTTAGAATCTGATCTCAGGTCAGAATGAAAAATGTCAGGATGTAGAAGACATTTTTAGAATCTGATCTCAGGTCAGAATGAAAAATGTCAGGATGTAGAAGACATTTTTAGAATCTGATCTCAGGTCAGAATGGGTTAATGAACATTACATACAAATGTAGTGTAAATACACCTTTCGGATTTAGCAGCGATGCTAATTTCCATCCGTAGTCCCCAGACATTTAACACTAAACAGTACTTACATAACAAGACACGAGTGGACAGCATACAAACACAGTACATTTCAAACACAGTATAAAAAGTGAAAATAAGAAGAATAAGAAAAGATTAAAACTATTACTAGGGTAGGCCTACTCTATTGTCGAGTGAGAGTCATATGTGATCACATGACTGGTTGTTTAACCACTGTTTCAATTGCCCTTTAAAAGCTGTGAAAGTGGGGATTCTCCCTCAGTGTGACAGGGAGCTCATTCTATTATTGACAACCTTTAGTCTAGCAGCCAACAGGCTTCTATATTGTTTAAAGTGCAAAATTCTGTATATAGTATTTTTAATTGGCCAAAATATTGTCTATATACTGTAGATACATTCTATCACCTTACTACGAGCGCAGCTGGACAGAGGAGAGGGTGACTAAAGCGCGTCTCCTTCGCCAAAAACTCCTGACTTATAACCGGCCATTGAATGACATTCCCTTCATGGATTTAAACGAGACAGGGGAGAGAAATCACACGCCCCATCCCCCATCCCCCCCTGACACATGTCTTCGGACTGGGTCGTGTTCGTTTCCACTGAACCCGCCATGATAACGCAGGACTTTGAGGCAAACGTGACGTGACCTTCGGAAGATATGCTCGGGAACACCGTTCCACCGAACTGTTCTCATGTCATGGACACGCATGTCTTTACACACAGCCGCCTTCTACCCCCCCACCCCCCCTGGTACCACTCCCCCTGCTCCAGCTGGGTTATCTTTTTTCTTCCCCCCGCGCAGCTCATCCCTTTTGGATGGTATGCGTGGGAGCAGAGCTTCTTTATGCCTGGCCCAAGACCCCATCCCCCCCCCCGCCACCCCCACCCAGAAACGGGCCTGCACAGCCAAGTAGGCCTACTATCAATCTTACTTAAAATGTGATGTGATGTCTTCTTACCCCCCCCCCCCCTCATGCATCCCCCCATCCTTCTTTCTCTTCTGGAGATGCAAGTATAGGCCGGACGCAGCGCACGCTTCATGCGACCAGCAGCAATACGTTTGGTTTGACTAATGTATGTTATATGTGTGTTTCAAGCCTTATGATCTGCTGTAAACACCATTTGCCCTTCGGGGACACTAATAAAAGTAACCTCATTCATGAATCCACTGTCAGTATTGAGCTTTTTATAATGGGGTTTATAATGTGAACCTATACCATTAACATCCTAAGGCGAAAATGTCCAACTTTCCTTATGCTTGTGACAGCATGTGACATGTCAAACTATAGGGGGTTTTCATGATTCTGAATCCATTCCAAGCATTACTTTTGCACAAAGAACACTCCTTGGGCTAAAAACGTCCATAGCCGTCATAACAAAATGTGATGAGGTCAGCACAAAATTAATGTGATGAGATGCAGCACGTTTTGCCAAGCCCAAGGAGTGTTTTTTACATGAGAAACCCTGGGTTCTCAGGATCCCCCCCCCCCCCCCCCCCCACACACACACACACACACACACACACACACGCAAGCTGTGGAGGCAATCTTTGATGTACAATAAAAGTATCGGCACAAAGTTGTCTTTGTGGCTTTAATACCCAGGATTGTATGCATAGAAATGATGGAAGTCTCACTCAGTATATGAAGTGGCTGTGAGCAACACACAGAACAGAGGAGTATATATTGTTCCCAGGGGAGAGGATCATAGAATGGGAGTGGTTGCTCACATAGAGATAAACAGGGCATAAACAAGGAACCACTGGTGCCTGCAGTGACCTTGAGGTTCAGGAGGAGCCGTAGAAGGAATCTGATATACAGCTAGGTCTGCTGCTAGGCACTTAGAAGGTATACTTACTGTAGCTGGCTGTACACAAACACTATATATGACAGCTTCAATACATTTAAAACTAACTAACACTCACACAATGTCCACTCTTGCATATCAGTGGATTGATTAAAAGAGAAATTGCAGTGTTTATAAGTTGCATAGAATTAAAGTGATGTTCCCTAAGCGTCCCTAAACATGCACGCACGCACGCACGCACGCACGCACGCACACACACACACACACACACACACACACACACACACACACACACACACACACAGTTGATTTCGTTCTGGGAGGAAGCATTACTAGTCTCCGCCGAGTACAGACAACATTTCTGTGCATCTGCTTTCTGTTGAAGCTGAAATAAAATTGTACAGAGACATAAAAACATGTACACACCTATTATTCTGTGTAACTTTATCACAGGCTGCTTCAGCATGGCTCTGTGGTCCATCTGTTGCTTCTCTGACGCAGCAGCTGGAAAGCTGTCGGACGACATCTCTCTTTTAAAAAGCCCAAATAGTTTAATATCTCCGTCTTCGGTCCACTGTGATGGTCCACGTCTGCTCTGCTTCCCGGTTCAACTCTCCCCCAGATCAACACGGGACAGAACGGTGCTTACATGCAGGACCAACCCACTCGCTCTCTCCACCCACTGCTGCTGTAGCGCTCACAGAGACACACATGGGCGGAAATAACATAGTGGTGGAAAGCAGTGGTTCCCAAACTTTTTCATGTCCAGGACATACGAATTGCAGCCGTCCGTATCCACACTTTTCCTGGGCTGTGTGTGCTCCAGTTCCTGTTGATTTCATTGGATATCATTGGTCATCTGAGTGATCTGACCAGTTTCATTGGCTTTCATTGGATCAAATCGACAGGAACTGGAGCACACATAGCCCAGGAAAAGTGTGGATAGGTGCCCTTTGAGAGCGGTTTGGAAGGAGTCAAGGGATTCGCATGTCTTAATGACTGTTCGCAGGGCGTTCCACTTTTTGATGGCATAGGAGTGAAATGAAACTCACTCCAGAGGGACACTATAGTTCCACACTCACTCCAGAGGGACACTATAGTTCCACACTCACTCCAGAGGGCCACTATACTGTAGTTCCACACTCACTCCAGAGGGCCACTATATTTCCACACTCACTCCAGAGGACCACTATAGTTCCACACTCACTCCAGAGGACCACTATATTTCCACAATCACTCCAGAGGGGCCATACTGTAGTGTAGCACACTGTACTGTACTGTACTGTACTGTACCGCAGGGGTCTGCAATAGTTTTCACATAAAGTTAAATTTAAAATAACCCTTTGAATTAAAAGAAGGGTTAACCTTTGAAGCGTGATAGCTCCTCCCACAAATGTCGACACGGTCCCATCTTTTAGTATGTTATATAGCTTGTCAAGACGAACATTTTGGTATGTGTTTCTCCACACACGGTCGTACGGTCGCTAACCCTTGCCACATGGACCCTAACCCACATGGACCCTAACCCACATGGACCCTAACCCTAACCCACATGGACCCTAACCCACATGGACCCTAACCCAGTGATACTCAACATCAGGCCCGCGGGCCACATCAGGCCCGCGGGACCATTATGACTGGCCCACCAATGAAAATCTAAAAAAAAGAAGAAAAAAAATCTGGAAAATGAAAAAAAATAAAAAATAAATCTTAATGAATTATCTTTAATTACATTATTATAAGTAATACTATTAGAGTTGTACTATTACTCGAACGAAAATAAAAGCTTGGGGGGGGGGAGATGCAATGCAAATGAAAGACATATACTGTGTATCCCTATTCCCTGACATAATTTTATAGCTAAACGGACAGAATTCTATTTTATTTGAATGATGAAACCCAGCTGCCATTAATAGTTGGAAATGGAAATTGCGGAAATTGCGGAAATTGCGGAAATTGTAATTGCGGAAATTGCGGAAATGGTGGAAAGGGTAATTGCGGAAATTGCGGAAATGGTAATTGCGGAAATGGAAATTGAGGAAATTGCGGAAATTGAAATTGCGGAAATTGCGGAAATGTGGGTTACGGTACGGTTGTTCGTACTTTGAATTAAAAGAAGGGTTAACCTTTAAAGCGCGATAGCTCCTCCCACAAATGTCGACACGGTCCCATCTTTTAGTATGTTATATAGCTTGTCAAGACGAACATTTTAGTATGTGTTTCTCCACACACGGTCGTACGGTCGCTAACCCTTGCCACATGGACCCTAACCCACATGGACCCTAACCCACATGGACCCTAACCCACATGGCCCCTAACCCACATGGACCCTAACCCACATGGACCCTAACTCTAACCCACATGGACCCTAACCCACATGGACCCTAACCCACATGGACCCTAACCCACATAGACCCTAACCCACATGGACCTTAACCCACATGGACCCTAACTCTAACCCACATGGACCCTAACCCACATGGACCCTAACTCTAACCCACATGGACCCTAACCCACATGGACCCTAACCCACATGGACCCTAACTCTAACCCACATGGACCCTAACCCACATGGACCCTAACCCACATGGACCCTAACCCTAACCCACATGGACCTTAACCCACATGGACCCTAACTCTAACCCACATGGACCCTAACCCACATAGACCCTAACCCACATGGACCCTAACCCTAACCCACATGGACCCTAACCCACATGGACCTTAACCCACATGGACCCTAACTCCAACCCACATGGACCCTAACCCACATGGACCCTAACCCACATGGACCCTAACCCACATAGACCCTAACCCACATGGACCCTAACCCTAACCCACATGGACCCTAACCCACATGGACCCTAACCCACATGGACCCTAACCCTAACCCACATGGCCCCTAACCCACATGGACCCTAACCCACATGGACCCTAACCCACATGGACCCTAACCCACATGGACCTTAACCCACATTGACCCTAACTCTAACCCACATGGACCCTAACCCACATGGACCCTAATAATAATAATAATAATAATAATACATTTTATTTATAACGCACTTTACATTTGAAGCAAATCTCAAAGTGCTACAGATTAAAAAAGTAAAATAAAAATAAGAATAAAACAGTTAAAAAACAGGGCAGCTTACGAGTCCGACTGGGCAAATGCCTTACTAAAAAGGAAAGTCTTGAGTCCCTTTTTAAAAACGTCCACGGACTGAGTGGTCGGGGAGGGCGTTCCACAGCCGAGGGGCAGCTGAGCAGAAGGCCCGGTCCCCCATGGTGCGGAGTTTGGTTCTTGGCTGTTTGAGAGTGTTTGATGTACCGGAGCGGAGGGAGCGGGTGGAGGCTGGGGGTTCAAGGAGTTCCTTTAAGTAGGGGGGGGCGTTGCTGTGGATGCATTGGTGGGTGAGGAGGCAGACCTTGTATTCTATCCTGGAGGATACGGGGAGCCAGTGAAGGGAGTGGAGTATGGGTGTGATGTGGTCGTATTTTCGCACTCTCACCAGGATCCTAGCAGCACTGTTCTGAATGTACTGGAGCCTCTGGATGCTCTTGCTAGGGATCCCGGTGAGAAGTGCATTGCAGTAGTCGAGCCTTGAGGAGACAAAGGCGTGGACAAGTTTTTCAGCATCAGGGAGGGTGAGTGTGGGGCGGAGTCTGGCAATGTTTCGGAGGTGGAAGAAGGAGGTTTTGCAGAGGTGTTTGATATGGGGGTCGAAGGTCAGGTGGGGGTCCATTTTTACACCCAGGTTGGTGACTACAGGTGAGAGGGGGATGTCTTGGCTGGAGAAGGTGATGCTGGTTATTGGGGAGGATTTGACCTGGTGTGGGGTGCCGATGATAATGGCCTCTGTCTTGGAGCTGTTGAGTTGTAGGAAATTGTCGGTCATCCACGCCTTTATCTCCTCAAGGCAGGTGGTTAGAGTGGATGATGGTGAAGATGGTGACGACAGGGGGGCAGAGGGGAGTGGGATAGTCCTGAGGTAGAGTTGAGTGTCATCAGCGTAGCAATGGTAGGATATGCCATGCTGGCTGATGACACGACCAAGGGGGAGCATATAGAGGGTGAAAAGGGTGGGGCCAAGGACGGAACCTTGGGGAACGCCACAGGTGACAGGGTGTGACCGTGAGTGGGCACTGCCCAGGGAGACACGCTCAGTTCTGTCAGTGAGGTATGAGGTGAACCAGTTGAGTGCAGTGTCGGTGAGTCCTATGGTGGAGTGGAGACGGTTGAGGAGGATGGTGTGGTCGACTGTGTCAAAGGCTGCGGAAAGGTCCAGGAGGATGAGGAGGGAGGGGGAACCATTGTCAGCTGCCATCAGGAGATCATTTGTGACTCTGACCAGTGCTGTTTCTGTGCTGTGGGCTGTGCGGAATCCTGACTGAAATTTCTCGAAGAGGTTATTGTGTTTGAGGTGTTGTTGGAGTTGAGCGGCAACCACTTTTTCCAGCACCTTGGAGAGGAAGGGCAGGTTGGAGATGGGCCTGTAGTTGGAGAGTATGTCCGGGTCAAGGGTGGGTTTTTTCAGGAGAGGTGTGATGATGGCTGTCTTTAGGGAAGGTGGAACATGGCCGGCTTGGAGGGAAAGGTTGATGGCTGTAGTAATGAGGGGGCTTATGGCAGTTATATGGGTTTTTAACAGAGCTGTGGGGAATGGGTCGAGGGCGCACGTGGAGGGTTTCATCTTGTTGATGATGGCCTCGACCTGATGGTGTGATGTGCTGGCCAAGCAGTGGAGAGGCTGGAGGATCCCTGGCTGTAGGGAGGTGGTCGGGGGAGGGGGGGAGGGGCTATGTGGGGTAGTGGTCAAGGCAGGTGGAGTGGATGAGTGAGATAGGGCGGAGCGGATGTTATTGACCTTTGACCTAAATGAATCGAGGATGTTGTTGCACTGGTCCTCTGTGGTGTCACTGTGGGTGGGTGATTGAGGTTTAAGGAGGTTATTTATGGTGGAGAAAAGTTGCTTGGAGTTACCGGAATTGTTATTGATGATGTTTGAGTAGAACAGTGACCGAGCATCTCTGAGCGCTTTTGAATAGGCTTTTTGATGCTCCCTGTAAGCCTGTCTGTGGACAGTGAGCCCTGAAGCCATGGAACGGCGCTCAAGGACACGGCCCGCTGCCTTCATTTTCCGCAGCTCACTGGTAAACCAGGGGGAGGAGCGTGAGAAAGTGACAGTTTTTATTTGGACAGGGGCATGAAGATCCAGGAGACGGCTCAGGGTGTTGTTGTACAGGTCGACTGATTCAGTGGCTGATGAGGGGGTTGCAGAGGAGAGGTGATGAAGGTCCAGGGCTATGGCGTCCGGGTTGATGTTTTTGATGTTTCTGAAGTGAATTTGGCGTTTTGGCTTGTTGTGGGGGGAGGGGAATAGCAGCTCCATAGAAATGACTCTGTGGTCAGACACACCCATCTCATACACCTGCAGGTTGCTGATCAGGCCAGAGTCACAGATGACCAGATCAAGCGTATGTCCCCTGTCATGTGTTGGGACGTGCACATGCTGTGTGAGGTGGAGGCAGTCCAGTAGTTGTAATAGCTCAGCTGCGGGGGGGGAGGTGGGGGTGTCCATGTGGATATTCAGATCGCCTAGAATTAAGGTGTTAGTGGATGTAATACAGAGTGTTGTGAGGAGATCATGCAGTTCTGAAATAAAAAGTGAGTTTGGTTTTGGTGGCCGGTAAATAAGTATTACTGTCATAGTGGAGGGGGGTTTGCATTTGAAACCGAGATATTCAAAAGACGAGAATGCTGGCAGAGGGAGGGGAGACAGGTCCAGGTGACTTTTGTGCAGGATGGCTAAGCCACCACCTTTACCACCGGTGCTGCGTGCTTTCTCCAGGTATTTGTAACCGGGAGGGCAGGCTTTGTTGAGGGATGAAAAAACCCCTGGCTGGTGCCAGGTCTCAACAAGGCACATGATGTCTAATTGTTTTTCCAGAATGTGGGTATAAATGAGAGAGGATTTTTCTTTGAGGGTTTGTAGGTTGAAAAGTTAAATTTTGACTGTTGATGGAGTAGTGAATTTCTGCAGTGGCCGGAGTAAGGTGGAATCCACTCCACGTTTTCCAGGCTGCTGCTTGGTCCGCAGTGCTCTCGCGGTGTTTCCAATGCTACAGACTCCAGAGGCGACAGTGCTCTGATGACGTAGCAGAGTTGCGACGGGACGTACGGCTGAACAGATGGTTTTGATGTTGTGAGCAGGAGAGGAGTAAACAAACTGTCGATGGGTGCTTCTGTGAATATAACGTGATCGGCGGAGAAGTCCAAGTTTTTTGATGACTGAAACACACGCTGGAATGGTGTGATTGTTGAGCTGTAGCAGCCGTGAGAGGGAATATGTCGTCATTTAGCCGGTCAGGAAGATGTACAATCCTGTGCCACGCCGTGGAGGAAGCGGTCTCAGGCAATGAAGGCCTCCGCTCCAGGGCTGAGGAGCGACCCTGGGGAAATCCTCACCGCGGCGCCGGGCAGAGCCGACGACTGTAGGCTGTGGTGGAAGCAATCCGGTGGCTCTGCGCTGTAGGCGGGGAATGCGGTATCAGGCAACGAAGGCCTCCGCTCCTCCCGGGCTGAGGGGCAACCTGGGGAAAATCCTCGCCCACAGCAGCACTGGACAGGTACAGGGAAACCCGAGCAGTGCGGCCACGGAGAAAACAGGTAGGAAAACGCACCGAGACTCTAAAAAGAGGTCCAGCTTGTAGACAGATTAAAATGTCGGCTACCTGTCCTGAGAGGGGTAGCTTGCTGGTAGGCGTGAAGTTTCCAAGATGTTGCTAAAAAGATTAAAACGCACAATTTAAAAAGGAGAGCCAACCTTAAAACTATCCTAAAAAAATAAAATAATAACAACTGACTCTAGACTAGCTCCGGTGGAGAAGCGGCGATCATTCAGCGCCAGCGTCCTCTCTAACCCACATGGACCCTAACCCACGTGGGTTAGGGTCCATGTGGGTTAGGGTCCATGTGGGTTAGGGTCCATGTGGGTTAGTGTCCATGTGGGTTAGGGTCCATGTGGGTTAGGGTCCATGTGTGTTAGAGTTAGGGTCCATGTGGGTTAGGGTCCATGTGGGTTAGGGTCCATGTGGGTTAGGGTCCATGTGGGTTATGGTCCATGTGGGTTAGTGTCCATGTGGGTTAGGGTCCATGTGGGTTAGGGTTCATGTGGGTTAGAGTTAGGGTCCATGTGGGTTAGGGTCCATGTGGGTTAGGGTCCATGTGGGTTAGGGTCCATGTGGGTTAGTGTCCATGTGGGTTAGGGTCCATGTGGGTTAGGGTCCATGTGGGTTAGAGTTAGGGTCCATGTGGGTTAGGGTCCATGTGGGTTAGGGTCCATGTGGGTTAGAGTTAGGGTCCATGTGGGTTAGGGTCCATGTGGGTTAGGGTCCATGTGGGTTAGTGTCCATGTGGGTTAGTGTCCATGTGGGTTAGGGTCCATGTGGGTTAGGGTCCATGTGGGTTAGAGTTAGGGTCCATGTGGGTTAAGGTCCATGTGGGTTAGGGTCCATGTGGGTTAGTGTCCATGTGGGTTAGGGTCCATGTGGGTTAGAGTTAGGGTCCATGTGGGTTCAGGTCCATGTGGGTTAGGGTCCATGTGGGTTAGGGTCCATGTGGGTTAGAGTTAGGGTCCATGTGGGTTAGGGTCCATGTGGTTTAGGGTCCATGTGGGTTAGAGTTAGGGTCCATGTGGGTTAGAGTTAGGGTCCATGTGGGTTAGGGTCCATGTGGGTTAGGGTCCATGTGGGTTAGGGTTAGGGTCCATGTGGGTTAGAGTTAGGGTCCATGTGGGTTAAGGTCCATGTGGGTTAGGGTCCATGTGGGTTAGAGTTAGGGTCCATGTGGGTTCAGGTCCATGTGGGTTAGGGTCCATGTGGGTTAGGGTCCATGTGGGTTAGAGTTAGGGTCCATGCGGGTTAGGGTCCATGTGGGTTAGGGTCCATGTGGGTTAGGGTCCATGTGGGTTAGAGTTAGGGTCCATGTGGGTTAGGGTCCATGTGGGTTAGGGTCCATGTGGGTTAGGGTCCATGTGGGTTAGGGTCCATGTGGGTTAGAGTTAGGGTCGGTCCATGTGGGTTAGGGTCCATGTGGGTTAGGGTCCATGTGGGTTAGGGTTAGGGTCCATGTGGGTTAGGGTCCATGTGGGTTAGAGTTAGGGTCCATGTGGGTTTAGGGTCCATGTGGGTTAGGGTCCATGTGGGTTAGGGTCCATGTGGGTTATGGTCCATGTGGGTTAAAAAACGTGGTTATAAGAGCGAGTTAAGAAATTACCGTATGAATCTGGGCTGTGGTTGTGACATTGGGTGAAAGAGACCGAAACCCATGCGTGTAAAGTTAATATTTTGGCCGTGCGGACGATTTGTTCGGAGAATTTCGCTACAGTCTTCACAGTGGCTTCTCCCTCTGAGCCGCTCTCTCTCTGGGCGTGCGACACTCTAAGTCGAGATTCTTGCTCAGACCACACACACTTTGAACTGTGATAGCGGGCAAACCGTGCAACATATTCGAATTCCGTCTGAACCACAACAAAGTCGATTGCCTCGTGTGCTGTTTAACGTTTAAATCGTGGAGGGAGGGGGGGCAACCACTCCAAGGAACAGCAATGCCTCTATATCCCAATCTATGTCCCTATGATTAGAGTACGAATAGGGGCAAAAGTGGCACTGTTGTGTTAGAAACAGAGTGAGCGATAAGCCAAATTCCAATACCGCAACTTTTTACACTCACTCACTCTCCTCGCGTCCTCCCCACTCGCTCTGTAGCCCCACCCTCAGCGAGGAGGAGAGGATTCGATGCGGGGACAGAGTGGCACCATAGAGGGACAGGGGCCACGGCAAGCCCCCGGTACAGCCAATACAGACACCATGGAGGGACAGGGGCCACATGAAGTCCCCGGTACAGCCAAGACACCATGGAGGGACAGGGGCCACAGGAAGCCCCCGGTACAGCCAATACAGACACCATGGAGGGACAGGGGCCACATGAAGTCCCCGGTACAGCCAATACAGACACCATGGAGGGACAGGGGCCACATGAAGCGGGGTCTTTGGGCTGGATCCAGGCTAACTATAATCATCATCATCATCATACTATAATTCTGACAATGTCAGAATGTCTGTGTGTCACTGTGACTGCCGTAGCTCCTCACTGCCTACACCAATCACTCCCACTTTTCACACAGGCATTGGCCATAATAATATGGAGGTCTTAACGAAGCCCTTTTTTAATTAATAATTAATTTATTATTGAATAAAAAATGCGCAAACGCACCCAGGGCGCAGTACCCCCTGCATCCACAGGGCGCAGTACCCCCTGCGGCCACAAGGCGGCAAGTATTTCACAACGGGGTAAATACACTGTATATAATCTATCACTTGAATTAAGGTGACTTGATTGATTGACATATGTTAAACAGTCTGAGTGTACTTGACAATTCTGTCCCCCTTTTGCCGGTTCAAGTTCGGTCGGTCACTCTTTCTGTCTGTTATAGTACGATGAAGCTGAGTTCCAGGTATATTTATATAGTGGATTCAGATCCCAGGACCCTACAGCGACTCGCCTGTATGGCCTGGGTATCTATTGAACTGCTGATGAATAGAGAGCACCGCCCTATACCCCCAGCGTCTCGCCTAAAGGATAGTGCGGCCTCTGTTATTAAGGCCACCCTCAGCGCTTCGCCTGAGGAGTCTGGCCGTTGAACACAGAGGTCATAGCGTCTCGCCTGTGACATGAGTTGGGTTGAAATGCAAACTTTAGTAGATTTCTTCTCTTTGTCCTGACTGTGCATGGCAATTGAGGCAGCTGACACATCGCTCACCCAATACTGCATAATTATCCCCTGGAAACATAATTGAATATTAGTTACAACAGTATACTCAACAAAAATAGACGGATACAAGACCAGGGTGTTGATTTTCAAAAAAAATTAAGATTTATTATACAGTTGTAGTTGCACACAAAAAATGTTATAATCCAAATAATAAAGTAAAATAAAAAGTCGTTTAGCAAAACTGGAGATATTCGGCAAATTACTACTAAGTTTCTAAAACTGGGCTATCTACTTCCTTTGAAAAGCTTAGAGCAGTGATACTCAACCTCAGGCCCGCGGGACCATTATGACTGCCCCACCAATGAAAATCTAAAAAAAGAAGAAAAAAAAATCTGGAAAATGAAATAAAAATAAATAAATCTGAATGAAGTTATCTTTAATTACATTATTATAAGTAATACTATTAGAGTTGTACTATTACTCGAACGAAAATAAAAGCTTGGGGGGGGGGGAGATGCAATGCAAATGAAAGACATATACTGTTCCCTGACATTATTTTATAGCTAAACGGACAGAATTCTATTTTATTTGAATGATGAAACCCAGCTGCCATTAATAGTTGGAAATGGAAATGGAAATTGCGGAAATTGCGGAAAATGCGGAAATGGAAATTGCGGAAATTGCGGAAATTGTAATTGCTGAAATTGCGGAAATGGTGGAAATGGAAATTCCGGAAATTGCGGAAATGCGGAAATGGAAATTGCGGAAATTGCGGAAATTGCGGAAATGGAAATTGAGGAAATTGCGGAAATGGAAATTGCGGAAATTGCGGAAATGGAAATTGCGGAAATTGCGGAAATGGTAATTGCGGAAATTGCGGAAATTGCTCTTCACTTATAGCTATCTATTTTCAGGTAGATTGTTTTATTTTACTCAGTCAGCCATATCACTACTCATTTTTTTTTCATGAAAAAGGTCATAGCTGGGTAATCTATTTTCAGGCAAATTGTGTTTATTGTATTTTATTTTACTCAGCCATAACAATTTATTTTCTGTTAACCAACTTGCTGGCTGGCAGGCAGGCAGACAGCTACTCATAGACAGGCAGACAGACAGACAGCTACTCATGGAGAATTGGACAGGCAGGCAGTCAGACAGCTACTCATAGACAGGCAGACAGACAGCTACTCATGGAGAATTGGACAGGCAGGCAGACAGCTACTCATAGACAATTGGGCAGGCAGGCAGACAGCTACTCATAGACAGACAGACAGCTACTCATGGACAATTGGACAGGCAGGAAGGCAGACAGCTACTCATAGACAGGCAGACAGACAGCTACTCATGGACAATTAGGCAGGCAGGCAGACAGCTACTCATAGACAGGCAGACAGACAGCTACTCATGGACAATTAGGCAGGCAGGCAGACAGCTACTCAGACAGGCAGACAGACAGCTACTCATGGACAATTGGACAGGCAGGCAGGCAGACAGACAGCTACTCATAGACAGGCAGGCAGACAGCTACTCATAGACAGGCAGACAGTAAGACAGCTACTCATTGACAGACAGACAAATAACTACTCATGGACAGACAGACAGACAGGCAGGCAGGCAGGCAAAGCTACTCATGTTATGTTATTATGTTATTATAACAGCTACTCATGTTATGTGCAATAATTTGTGCAGTTATGGAAACAGCTATTTGTGTTGAAAATGTAACACATTTATTTATTTACATATTGTGTGCATGCACATTGTACTTTGATACATTTTGCGAAAATAAAGCAATTGAAAGAGAGAAGTTATCAAGTATCATTAATGTCGTAATTTTATCTACTGGCCCCTGGCCCCTTGCCATTTTTGTAATGTGGCCCACAGGTAAATCTATTTGAGTATCCCTGGCTTAGAGCATCCTCTGTGATCTGGTACCTCTCCTATCCCGTCCGGACTGAAGACTGGAACCCTGAACCCTCTGCCCTGAGGGGTTTTATACTGTATGTTCCTGAGGGGGAGGTAACCTTTGTTTTTTTTTTTGTTTTTTTACCATGCTTTGATATTTTGGAAGATGGCTGGCGCCAAATAACTCACTATGGCTTAGTGAGGGGAAAACAGACACACATTCTTATGCCAACTCCTATTTATTTATGGGCCTTTACTTATCAACTAAAGAGATCTAAGGACCTTTTACCATGTCCTTTACAAACACACCTCCTACAAACATTACATTTTAGCATTAAAACTAAATCAAAACACAATACTGTCTCCTAAGAATCCAGGGAGGCTAAAATAACATCATCCCTACTTTATATTAAAACTTGTATTTTTACTCTCATCATTTTGGACCATGGGCTATAGCCCATATCGTACGGCATACTATAGCACGCCATTTTTCATCATTTTGGAGGATTTGAAAAAAATGAAAAAATAAAATAACGATGGGTTATAGCCCATGTTTTTTGAAATTTTGAAAAAAAAAGTTAGCCTCGTTTCTCATCATTTTGGACCATGGGCTATAGCCCATATCGTACGGCATACTATAGCACGCCATTTTTCATCATTTTGGAGGATTTGAAAAAAATGAAAAAATAAAATAACGATGGGTTATAGCCCATGTTTTTTGAAATTTTGAAAAAAAAAAACGTATCCTCGTTTCTCATCATTTTGGACCATGGGCTATAGCCCATATCGTTCTAGTCAGGGTTCTAGTCTCATGAAGAACATTTTCACTGTCCATCTAAATTCTAAAAGGCTGGTTAAATGAGACATGGGCTATAACCCATCGTTTTTTTCATATTTTCATTATTTGCAAATCCTCAAAAACGATGAAAAGCGGCGTGCTATAGTATGCCGTACGATATGGGCTATAGCCCATGGTCCAAAATGATGAGAAATGAGGATAACTCAAATTGTCGTAGTGGTTAAGATGTTGGCTTTCCACGTGGGAGACTAGGGTTCGATTCCCGGCTGTTACACTATCATACAAAAGAAGACCTCAACAGCGCTAAGAAAGATCTGATTAATATGATGCTGTGTTATTTAAACTTTACTAACTGAAGGCTAACGAACAAAAGATCACTTCAAAATTACCAGGAGACTTTGCCTGAGAGTGTCTGACTGATGGTGCAGTGGTCTAATCATCAGGGTTTCAGTACAGACATTCCATGTTCAAGGCCTGTTCCTCCTACAGCTCAATGCTGCAGTAATTTGAACTTTTCAAGGCTAGAATAAAAAATTAAAACTCAAAAGCACCCGGAGACATCTGCTGAATGCCCAAAGGTGCCGTGGCGTAATGGTGTGGAGCGCTTGGCCCGATGCCTCTGCTACAGTCAGTTGGCCGGTTCAAGTCCCATGTCATGACATCAAGGTGCTGGAGGACCATCGGGAGTTCCTCCTACAGCTCAATGCTGCAGTAATTTGAACTTTTCAAGGCTAGAATAAAAAATAAAAACTCAAAAGCACCCGGAGACATCTGCTGAATGCCCAAAGGTGCCGTGGTGTAATGGTGTGGAGCGCTTGGCCCGTTGCTTCTGCTACAGTCAGTTGGCCGGTTCAAGTCCCATGTCATGACATCAAGGTGCTGAAGGACCATCGGGAGTTCCTCCTACAGCTCAATGCTGCAGTAATTTGAACTTTTCAAGGCTAGAATAAATAAATAAAAACTCAAAAGCACCCGGAGACATCTGCTGAATGCCCAAAGGTGCCGTGGCGTAATGGTGTGGAGTGCTTGGCCCGTTGCCTCTGCTACAGTCAGTTGGCCGGTTCAAGTCCCATGTCATGACATCAAGGTGCTGGAGGACCATCGGGAGACGGTGCTCTCTCCCCCTGTTTCCTGAGATGTATCGGTTGGGGCATATATCTGAAAGATCCCTGTCCAGCTAATCTTTTACCATGAAAATGTCCAATTTAACATACTCTTACCACCTCTCAGTGTGCCATTTTCCAACTGGCCTGGAAGCCAGACATAAAAGAGGGACTTTCCAACCAAGTTTTGGGCCACCTCAATTTCCCAAATTTGCAATTTCCGCAATTTGCAATTTCCAATTTCCGCAATTTGCAATTTCCTCAATTTCCTCAATTTCCAATTTCCCAAATTTTCAATTTCCGCAATTTTCAATTTCCGCAATTTCCGCAATTTCCGCAATTTCCGCAATTTCCCAAATTTGCAATTTCCGCAATTTGCAGTTTTTCATTGTGAAATTAATATAGTCACAGACTATTCTGTCAGATAATGGGCCAAAATGTATTGCTATTTCTTTTTAAAAGTTTGACCTAATTCTTATCTGTAAAACTTTAGGTGGACAGGGTTCTTTCAAACATAACCCCCAAATGCTACTTTTCAGGAAACAGGGGGAGAGAGCACCGTCTCCCGATGGTCTTCCAGCACCTTGATGTCATGACATGGGACTTGAACCGGCCAACTGACTGTAGCAGAGGCAACGGGCCAAGCGCTCCACACCATTACGCCACGGCACCTTTGAGCATTCAGCAGATGTCTCCGGGTGCTTTTGAGTTTTTATTTTTTATTCTAGCCTTGAAAAGTTCAAATTACTGCAGCATTGAGCTGTAGAAGGAACTCCCGATGGTCCTCCAGCACCTTGATGTCATGACATGGGACTTGAACCGGCCAACTGACTGTAGCAGAGGCAACGGGCCAAGCGCTCCACACCATTACGCCACGGCACCTTTGGGCATTCAGCAGATGTCTCCGGGTGCTTTTGAGTTTTTATTTTTTATTCTAGCCTTGAAAAGTTCAAATTAATGCAGCATTGAGCTGTAGGAGGAACTCCCGATGGTCCTCCAGCACCTTGATGTCATGACATGGGACTTGAACCGGCCAACTGACTGTAGCAGAGGCATCGGGCCAAGCGCTCCACACCATTACGCCACGGCACCTTTGGGCATTCAGCAGATGTCTCCGGGTGCTTTTGAGTTTTTATTTTTTATTCTAGCCTTGAAAAGTTCAAATTACTGCAGCATTGAGCTGTAGGAGGAACAGGCCTTGAACATGGAATGTCTGTACTGAAACCCTGATGATTAGACCACTGCACCATCAGTCAGACACTCTCAGGCAAAGTTTCCTGGTAATTTTGAAGTGATCTTTTGTTCGTTAGCCTTCAGTTAGTAAAGTTTAAATAACACAGCATCATATTAATCAGATCTTTCTTAGCGCTGTTGAGGTCTTCTTTTGTATGATAGGGTAACAGCCGGGAATCGAACCCTGGTCTCCCACGTGGAAAGCCAACATCTTAACCACTACGACAATTTGAGTTATCCTCATTTCTCACCATTTTGGACCATGGGCTATAGCCCATATCGTACGGCATACTATAGCACGCCGCTTTTCATCGTTTTTGAGGATTTGAAAATAATGAAAATATGAAAAAAACGATTGGTTATAGCCCATGTCTCATTTAACCAGCCTTTTAGAATTTAGATGGACAGTGAAAATGTTCTTCAGGAGACTAGAACCCTGACTAGAACGATATGGGCTATAGCCCATGGTCCAAAATGATGAGAAAGGAGGATAAGTTTTTTTTTTCAAAATTTCAAAAAACATGGGCTATAACCCATCGTTTTTTTTCATTTTTTTCAAATCCTCAAAAATGATGAAAAACGGCATGCTATAGTATGCCGTACGATATGGGCTATAGCCCATGGTCCAAAATGATGAGAAACGAGGATAACTGTTTTTTTTTTTAAATTAAAAAAAACATGGGCTATAACCCATCGTTTTTTTCATATTTTCAGTATTTTCAAATCCTCAAAAATGATGAAAAACGGCATGCTATAGCATGCCATACGATAAGGGCTATATCCCATGGTCCAAAATGATGAGAAACGAGGATAACTTTTTTTTTCAAAATTTCAAAAAACATGGGCTATAACCCATCGTTTTTTTCATATTTTTTCAAATCCTCAAAAATGATGAAAAACGGCGTGCTATAGTATGCCGTACGATATGGGCTATAGCCCATGGTCCAAAATGATGAGAAACGAGGGTAACTTTTTTTTTTCAAAATTTCAAAAAACATGGGCTATAACCCATGGTTTTTTTCATATTTTCATTATTTTCAAATCCTCAAAAATGATGAAAAACGGCATGCTATAGTATGCCATACGATAAGGGCTATATCCCATGGTCCAAAATGATGAGAAACGAGGATAATTTTTTTTCCAAAATTTCAAAAAACATGGGCTATAACCCATTGTTTTTTTCATTTTTTTTCAAATCCTCAAAAATGATGAAAAACGGCGTGCTATAGTATGCCGTACGATATGGGCTATAGCCCATGGTCCAAAATGATGAGAAACGAGGATAACTTTTTTTTTCAAAATTTCAAAAAACATGGGCTATAACCCATCGTTTTTTTCATATTTTCATTATTTTCAAATCCTCAAAAATGATGAAAAACGGCATGCTATAGTATGCCATACGATAAGGGCTATATCCCATGGTCCAAAATGATGATAAACGAGGATAACTTTTTTTTTCAAAATTTCAAAAAACATGGGCTATAACCCATCGTTTTTTTCATTTTTTTCAAATCCTCAAAAATGATGAAAAACGGCGTGCTATAGTATGCCGTACGATATGGGCTATAGCCCATGGTCCAAAATGATGAGAAACGAGGATAACTTTTTTTTTCAAAATTTCAAAAAACATGGGCTATAACCCATCGTTTTTTTCATATTTTCATTATTTTCAAATCCTCAAAAATGATGAAAAACGGCGTGCTATAGTATGCCGTACAATATGGGCTATAGCCCATGGTCCAAAATGATGAGAAACGAGGATAACTCTAATTGTAGTAGTGGTTAAGATGTTGGCTTTCCACGTGGGAGACCAGGGTTCGATTCCCGGCTGTTACACTATCATACAAAAGAAGACCTCAACAGCGCTAAGAAAGATCTGATTAATATGATGCTGTGTTATTTAAACTTTACTAACTGAAGGCTAACGAACAAAAGATCACTTCAAAATTACCAGGAGACTTTGCCTGAGAGTGTCTGACTGATGGTGCAGTGGTCTAATCATCAGGGTTTCAGTACAGACATTCCATGTTCAAGGCCTGTTCCTCCTACAGCTCAATGCTGCAGTAATTTGAACTTTTCAAGGCTAGAATAAAAAATAAAAACAGCCGGGAATCGAACCCTGGTCTCCCACGTGGAAAGCCAACATCTTAACCACTACGACAATTTGAGTTATCCTCATTTCTCATCATTTTGGACCATGAGCTATAGCCCATATCGTACGGCATACTATAGCACGCCGCTTTTCATCGTTTTTGAGGATTTGAAAATAATGAAAATATGAAAAAAACGATGGGTTATAGCCCATGTCTCATTTAACCAGCCTTTTAGGATTTAGATGGACAGTGAAAATGTTCTTCAGGAGACTAGAACCCTGACTAGAACGATATGGGCTATAGCCCATGGTCCAAAATGATGAGAAACGAGGATAAGTTTTTTTTCTTCAAAATTTCAAAAAACATGGGCTATAACCCATCGTTTTTTTTTCATTTTTTCATTTTTTTCAAATCTTCAAAAATGATGAAAAACTGCGCGCTATAGTATGCCGTACGATATGGGCTATAGCCCACGGTCCAAAATGATGAGAAACGAGGCTAACTTTTTTTTTCAAAATTTCAAAAAACATGGGCTATAACCCATCGTTTTTGTCATTTCGTCATTTTTTTCAAATCTTCAAAAATGATGAAAAACGGCGCGCTATAGTATGCCGTACGATATGGGCGATAGCCCACGGTCCAAAATGATGAGAAACGAGGCTAACTTTTTTTTCAAATTTTCTAAAAACATGGGCTATAACCCATCGTTTTTGTCATTTCGTCATTTTTTCAAATCTTCAAAAATGATGAAAAACGGCGCGCTATAGTATGCCGTACGATATGGGCTATAGCCCATGGTCCAAAATGATGAGAAACGAGGCTAACTTTTTTTTTCAAATTTTCAAAAAACATGGGCTATAACCCATCGTTTTTGTCATTTTGTCATTTTTTTCAAATCTTCAAAAATGATGAAAAACGGCGCGCTATAGTATGCCGTACGATATTGGCTATAGCCCATGGTCACACATTGACTTGAAGAAACTACTACAGAAAACTGGAAACACTGCATCCTATCTGTAGGAATGAACAATCGACAGCAGGGGAAAACAGAAACAGGACGGAAGACAATGAGGCACAAGTGTGGCCTACATGGGTCACATATAATTCGCCCAGCTGGTACCCACTTAAGGCCCAATCAGATCCCAGTTCAAACCCATATAGGCAAACACAGGTGGCGCACACATGGTTCTGAAATAAAATGGCCCATTTGGATACCACCTAAGACCCACTTAGAAACCCGCATAAGCCCATATGGGCTAACACGGGTGGACCCTTTGTGAAAACTGGGTGCACGGCCCACTCGGAACCCATGCCCATAGCCCATGTCAAAACCCAAGTGGGGCCCTGATGGACATGTTAGCTGGGTAATCTCCAAACCAAGGAAGGTCACTAGGTCAGCCAGACAGTTCACTGATATCCTGATAAGGAGGACAACATGCAAGTCAGCTGCTTCCTTTCTTCTTATCCAAATGGGGTATAAAATATATTTTCACAGTACCCATATAAACTTGACCATACAAACTTTACAATAGATTTATACAAAAACACTTTGGCAACACCAAAGTTCTCATCACGGTAATGACATCCATCACCACTAAACCGCCGTCTTCCTCGATATATCAGTGGGCCATGTGGAACTTCAAAAGTCCCCCTTCCTGCAGTCCGCCCTGGCCTCGCCGCCTTTGAATCTTCTCCTGGGGTGAGGTACTGGTCGTTTTGACATGTGGTCAGCTATCAGATCTGTGTCCCTGGCCAGAAAGTCCTTCTTCTGTACATGCTCTCTTGAATGTAAACATGCCCATATTCATTCTTCTGGACATGCTCTCTTGAAAGAAACTCATAATGCCTTGGGTAAGCATTATATCTCTTGCGACCCCACTGCCCATATTCATTCTTCTGGGATCGCCCGGTCTGCATTCTGGGGACCTTTTCCTCATACTTTGAAGACTGCGTCATCTGCTGGGGAGGCGGCCTCTCCTCTATTGAGGATTGCCCTGTGAAATCACTGGCCCTTGACCCTTGACCCCAGCCAACTTCACAATCTACTGCCGGCCTGTCGACAACATAAAAAAAGGCCTGTCAGCTCAAATGTTGCACAATAAACGTCAGTAGCATTACAAAGTTATTATGACAGTAATCATTGCTACAGTGTGTGTTCAGTAACAGTGTTAAATAGCTCTATATTGTGACAGTAATCATTGCTACAGTGTGTGTTCAGTAACAGTGTTAAATAGCTCTATATTGTGACAGTATAATCATTGCTATAGTGTGTGTTCAGTAACAGTGTTAAATAGCTCTATATTGTGACAGTAATCATTGCTATAGTATAGAGCAGTGATACTCAACCTCAGGCCCGCGGGCCACATCAGGCCCGCGGGACCATTATGACTGGCCCACCAATGAAAATCTAAAAAAAAGAAGAAAAAAAATCTGGAAAATGAAATAAAAATAAATAAATCTGAATGAAGTTATCTTTAATTACATTATTATAAGTAATACTATTAGAGTTGTACTATTACTCGAACGAAAATAAAAGCTTGGGGGGGGGGGGGAGATGCAATGCAAATGAAAGACATATACTGTGTATCTCTATTCCCTGACATAATTTTATAGCTAAACGGACAGAATTCTATTTTATTTGAATGATGAAACCCAGCTGCCCTTAATAGTTGGAAATGGAAATGGAAATTGCAGAAATTGCGGAAATGGAAATTGCGGAAATTGCGGAAATTGCGGAAATTGTAATTGCGGAAATTGCGGAAATGGTAGAAATGGAAATTGCGGAAATTGCGGAAATGCGGAAATGGAAATTGCCGAAATTGCGGAAATGTTCGAAATGGAAATTGCGGAAATTGCGGAAATTGCGGAAATGATGGAAATTGCGGAAATTGCGGAAAAAACGATTGGTTATAGCCCATGTTTTTTGAAAATTTGAAAAAAAAAATCCAGGCCCATGAATTAGAGCATAAAGCTCACATTTTACCCAAATAGTTGAATACACAAAAGCTAAGGCACTGGTGTCGTACTTCTGGTTTACCAGAACGGGGTTCAACTCCCTGCAGTGCCCTGCTCAATGTGTTGTATTTACCGGAAAAAATGAGTGTTGCGGAGGATGAGAAACATTAGCAAATTGCGGAAATTGCGGAAATTGCGAAATTGCGGAAATTGTGAAATTGAGGAAATTGCGGAAATGGTAATTGCGGAAATTGCGGAATTGCGGAAATTGCGGAAATTGCCGAAATTGCGGAAATGGAAATTGCGAAATTTGCGGAAATTGCGAAATTGCGGAAATTGCGGAAATTGCGGAAATGGTAATTGCGGAAATTGCGGAAATGAAAATTGCGGAATTGCGGAAATTGCGGAAATGGTAATTACGGTAATCTCGCTGGCTTGCCACTGAGAAGAATTTCTTTGATGTTAAAATCACTGATGCTGATTTAAACCGACATGATGAAGATCTGACCTTGACGTGATTTGAACACGCAACCTTCTGATCTGGAGTCAGACGCGCTACCGTTGCGCCACAAGGCCTACTGATCTCACATCATCATTACCTTCATCTCGCTGGCTTGCCACTGAGAAGAATTTCTTTGATGTTAAAATCACTGATGCTGATTTAAACCGACATGATGAAGATCTGACCTTGACATGATTTGAACACGCAACCTTCTGATCTGGAGTCAGACGCGCTACCGTTGCGCCACAAGGCCTACAGATCTCACATCATCATTACCTTCATCTCGCTGGCTTGCCACTGAGAAGAATTTTGCGCCGTTTTTCGTCATTTTTGATGATTTGACAAAAATGAAAAAATGAAAAAAACGATGGGTTATAGCCCATGTTTTTTTTAATTTTGAAAAAAAAAGTTATCCTGGTTTCTCATCATTTTGGACCGTGGGCTATAGCCCATATCGTACGGCATACTATAGCGCGCCGTTTTTCGTCATTTTTGATGATTTGACAAAAATGAAAAAAACGATGGGTTATAGCCCATGTTTTTTGAAATTTTGAAAAGAAAAGTTATCCTCGTTTCTCATCATTTTGGACCGTGGGCTATAGCCCATATCGTACGGCATACTATGGCACGCCGTTTTTCATCATTTTTGAGGATTTGAAAAAAATGAAAAAATGAAAAAACGATTGGTTATAGCCCATGTTTTTTGAAAATTTGAAAAAAAAATCCAGGCCCATGAATTAGAGCATAAAGCTCACATGTTACCCAAATAGTTGAATACACAAAAGCTAAGGCACTGGTGTCGTACTTCTGGTTTACCAGAACGGGGTTCAACTCCCTGCAGTGCCCTGCTCAATGTGTTGTATTTACCGGAAAAATTGAGTGTTGCGGAGGATGAGAAACATTAGCAAATTGCGGAAATTGCGGAAATTGCGAAATTGAGGAAATTGCGGAAATGGTAATTGCGGAAATTGCGGAATTGCGGAAATTGCCGAAATTGCCGAAATTGCGGAAATGGAAATTGTGGAAATTGCGAAAATTGCGAAAATTGCGAAATTGCGGAAATTGCGAAATTGCGGAAATTGCGGAAATTGCGGAAATGGTAATTGCCGAAATTGCGGAAATTGAGGAAATGAAAATTGCGGAATTGCGGAAATGGTAATTGCGGTAATCTCGCTGGCTTGCCACTGAGAAGAATTTCTTTGATGTTAAAATCACTGATGCTGATTTAAAACGACATGATGAAGATCTGACCTTGACGTGATTTGAACACGCAACCTTCTGATCTGGAGTCAGACGCGCTACCGTTGCGCCACAAGGCCTACAGATCTCACATCATCATTACCTTCATCTCGCTGGCTTGCCACTGAGAAGAATTTCGCGCCGTTTTTCGTCATTTTTGATGATTTGACAAAAATGAAAAAATGAAAAAAACGATGGGTTATAGCCCATGTTTTTTTTAATTTTGAAAAAAAAGTTATCCTGGTTTCTCATAATTTTGGACCGTGGGCTATAGCCCATATCGTACGGCATACTATAGCGCGCCGTTTTTCGTCATTTTTGATGATTTGACAAAAATGAAAAAAACGATGGGTTATAGCCCATGTTTTTTGAAATTTTGAAAAGAAAAGTTATCCTCGTTTCTCATCATTTTGGACGGTGGGCTATAGCCCATATCGTACGGCATACAATGGCACGCCGTTTTTCATCATTTTTGAGGATTTGAAAAAAATGAAAAAATGAAAAAACGATTGGTTATAGCCCATGTTTTTTGAAAAATTGAAAAAAAAATCCAGGCCCATGAATAAGAGCATAAAGCTCACATGTTACCCAAATAGTTGAATACACAAAAGCTAAAGCACTGGTGTCGTACTTCTGGTTTACCAGAACGGGGTTCAACTCCCTGCAGTGCCCTGCTCAATGTGTTGTATTTACCGGAAAAATTGAGTGTTGCGGAGGATGAGAAACATTAGCAAATTGCGGAAATTGCGGAAATTGCGAAATTGAGGAAATTGCGTAAATGGTAATTGCGGAAATTGCGGAAATTGCCGAAATTGCCGAAATTGCGGAAATGGAAATTGCGGAAATGGAAATTGCGAAAATTGCGGAAATTGCGAATTTGCGGAAATTGCGGAAATGGTAATTGCCGAAATTGCGGAAATTGAGGAAATGAAAATTGCGGAA
The DNA here is from genome assembly GCF_963924005.1 of Protomyctophum bolini. Classification (NCBI taxonomy): domain Eukaryota; kingdom Metazoa; phylum Chordata; class Actinopteri; order Myctophiformes; family Myctophidae; genus Protomyctophum; species Protomyctophum bolini. The sequence goes on along the minus strand of NC_137883.1, from coordinate 3,277,396 downwards.
TTGCGGAAATTGCGGAAATGGTAATTGCGGTAATCTCGCTGGCTTGCCACTGAGAAGAATTTCTTTGATGTTAAAATCACTGATGCTGATTTAAACCGACATGATGAAGATCTGACCTTGACGTGATTTGAACACGCAACCTTCTGATCTGGAGTCAGACGCGCTACCGTTGCGCCACAAGGCCTACTGATCTCACATCATCATTACCTTCATCTCGCTGGCTTGCCACTGAAGAATTTCTTTGATGTTAAAATCACTGATGCTGATTTAAACCGACATGATGAAGATCTGACCTTGACGTGATTTGAACACGCAACCTTCTGATCTGGAGTCAGACGCGCTACCGTTGCGCCACAAGGCCTACTGATCTCACATCATCATTACCTTCATCTCGCTGGCTTGCCACTGAGAAGAATTTCTTTGATGTTAAAATCACTGATGCTGATTTAAACCGAAATGATGAAGATCTGACCTTGACGTGATTTGAACACGCAACCTTCTGATCTGGAGTCAGACACGCTACCGTTGCGCCACAAGGCCTACTGATCTCACATCATCATTACCTTCACCTCGCTGGCTTGCCACTGAGAAGAATTTCTTTGATGTTAAAATCACTGATGCTGATTTAAAACGACATGATGAAGATCTGACCTTGACGTGATTTGAACACGCAACCTTCTGATCTGGAGTCAGACGCGCTACCGTCGCGCCACAAGGCCTACAGATCTCACATCATCATTACCTTCATCTCGCTGGCTTGCCACTGAGAAGAATTTCGCGCCGTTTTTCGTCATTTTTGATGATTTGACAAAAATGAAAAAATGAAAAAAACGATGGGTTATAGCCCATGTTTTTTTTAATTTTGAAAAAAAAAGTTATCCTGATTTCTCATAATTTTGGACCGTGGGCTATAGCCCATATCGTACGGCATACTATAGCGCGCCGTTTTTCGTCATTTTTGATGATTTGACAAAAATGAAAAAAACGATGGGTTATAGCCCATGTTTTTTGAAATTTTGAAAAGAAAAGTTATCCTCGTTTCTCATCATTTTGGACGGTGGGCTATAGCCCATATCGTACGGCATACAATGGCACGCCGTTTTTCATCATTTTTGAGGATTTGAAAAAAATGAAAAAATGAAAAAACGATTGGTTATAGCCCATGTTTTTTGAAAAATTGAAAAAAAAATCCAGGCCCATGAATTAGAGCATAAAGCTCACATGTTACCCAAATAGTTGAATACACAAAAGCTAAGGCACTGGTGTCGTACTTCTGGTTTACCGGAACGGGGTTCAACTCCCTGCAGTGCCCTGCTCAATGTGTTGTATTTACCGGAAAAATTGAGTGTTGCGGAGGATGAGAAACATTAGCAAATTGCGGAAATTGCGGAAATTGCGAAATTGAGGAAATTGCGGAAATGGTAATTGCGGAAATTGCGGAAATTGCCGAAATTGCCGAAATTGCGGAAATGGAAATTGCGGAAATGGAAATTGCGAAAATTGCGGAAATTGCGAATTTGCGGAAATTGCGGAAATTGCGGAAATGGTAATTGCCGAAATTGCGGAAATTGAGGAAATGAAAATTGCGGAATTGCGGAAATGGTAATTGCGGTAATCTCGCTGGCTTGCCACTGAGAAGAATTTCTTTGATGTTAAAATCACTGATGCTGATTTAAACCGACATGATGAAGATCTGACCTTGACGTGATTTGAACACGCAACCTTCTGATCTGGAGTCAGACGCGCTACCGTTGCGCCACAAGGCCTACTGATCTCACATCATCATTACCTTCATCTCGCTGGCTTGCCACTGAAGAATTTCTTTGATGTTAAAATCACTGATGCTGATTTAAACCGACATGATGAAGATCTGACCTTGACGTGATTTGAACACGCAACCTTCTGATCTGGAGTCAGACGCGCTACCGTTGCGCCACAAGGCCTACTGATCTCACATCATCATTACCTTCATCTCGCTGGCTTGCCACTGAAGAATTTCTTTGATGTTAAAATCACTGATGCTGATTTAAACCGACATGATGAAGATCTGACCTTGACGTGATTTGAACACGCAACCTTCTGATCTGGAGTCAGACGCGCTACCGTTGCGCCACAAGGCCTACTGATCTCACATCATCATTACCTTCATCTCGCTGGCTTGCCACTCTGAGAAGAATTTATTTGATATTAAAATCACTGATGCTGATATAAAACCACATGAAGAAGATCGTTAATGTCCAAGTAACAGCTATGCCTTACTCTGAAAATAGCTGGGGTGCATTTTCGCACGTTAATGCTCTGACCTTGACGTGATTTGAACACGCAACCTTCTGATCTGGAGTCAGACGCGCTACCGTTGCGCCACAAGGCCTACAGATCTCACATCATCATTACCTTCATCTCGCTGGCTTGCCACTGAGAAGAATTTCTTTGATGTTAAAATCACTGATGCTGATTTAAACCGAAATGATGAAGATCTGACCTTGACGTGATTTGAACACGCAACCTTCTGATCTGGAGTCAGACGCGCTACCGTTGCGCCACAAGGCCTACTGATCTCACATCATCATTACCTTCATCTCGCTGGCTTGCCACTCTGAGAAGAATTTATTACTTGCGCAAGCAGAGCACGCAAGTAATCCTTTCGCTTGGTCTCTTCGAAGTGAAGCCAAGTTTTCTTCAACCGTAAGTCTGTGCACATTACATTACACATTACGTCATATACACACCATGTACTCTGGTCCCAGTTCTCAACGATGACGTAATGTTGTAACTGGTCCCAGCAAACCAGGCACAGACTTACGGTTGAAAAAAACTTGGCTTCACTTTTTGGAACCAAGTAACCACAGTATACTGCTAATCAAATTACAACTACATACTCTGTATGTAGTTGTAATGTGATTTGTAATTTGTAAATCTGTGCCTGGTCTGCTGGGACCAGACTACACAGATGACCATATCTCTTACGTCATCACTGAGAGCTAGTCATACATATACACACACACACACCGTGTACTCTGGTCCCAGCTCTCAACGATGACGTAATGTGGTATCTGGTGGGACCAGATTACACAGATGACCATTTCTCTTACGTCATCACTGAGAGCTAGTCATACATATACACACCATGTACTCTGGTCCCAGCTCTCAACGATAACGTAATGTGGTAACTGGTCCCAGCAAACCAGGCACAGACTTACGGTTGAAAAAAACTTGGCTGTCACTTTTTGGAACCAAGTAACCAAAGTATACTGCTAATCAAATTACAACTACATACTCTGTATGTAGTTGTAATGAAAAAAGTAGAACACGTATGTATACATGTAAAAAATAAAGATCTATATATCATTCTTATGTACAGATCACCTAAAACAAACCTTTCGGAATTAAACACATTTCTCAAAAAAATGGTAAAGTATCTATCATCTCCGACTTCCACAATTATGATAATAAAAGATTTCAATGAAGACCATTATACTGAAAAAGATATAAATATAAAGACCTTCATGTCAAGATTAGGCTTTAAACAATTATTAAAGTACAATTATTTGAAAGTATTATTACAGAAATTGCAGTTAGAGACACATATTACTCTGATCATGATTTAGTATTAATATCACTATAGTACAAAATGAATTTGAAGTAATAAAATAATTATACTGTATAATATATTTTAAGGCGAGACACCCCAGGTGAATAGGGAAAAAAAGTTAAATAATAGCTATCACAATGAAACTTCTCCAGTTGATTACTTATATTAAAACTAAGATTTTTTGTATTACAAGTTTTCTGAAATTATATGTTTAAATATGCAAATTAGGCATTATATGCGCTAATTTGCATACATTTCGGGACGATAAATCTGAAGATCGGATAAAGCCAGGTTCAAAATTATCATTTCATTTTGTTGACACATTAGAGACAAAGAAAATTACACATGGGATTTTTGATATCTCTAATTATCACTCCACAAATCAGAAAATAGTGTCAACAGGCATAAAAAACCCAATTTTCGGCATTTTTTTGGTATAAAATGTGATGTAAATCAGGCTGTGAATGATATATCAACAAATCCATGTGTAAATGTCTGCAGAATATAGTTATGAATGAGACTGGAAAGTTTGGTGTATGTGAGTTCAACTGAAGTGGAGATTCTTTGTCCCAAGTATGAGGAAAACTCATTTTGAGAAAACGGCCTTTAAAGATTTGTATTGTAAAATTCCAAAACGTTTTATTTGAAGCCACTATTTTGAGACAAAATATCTCATCCAAACCTTGGCAACAACATATAATGGCATATATCATTGGAAAGGTCTGGACCTCGAGCTGACTGTGGTCTGATCCAAATATGGTCACTTCCTTTGTACCAACAACCAATCATGAAAATAGAGATGGTGGCTTTTCACCCAGAAAAACGAGCTGTCATTGGCTAAAATAAACTATCCAACTAAACATCAACATCTATATTTTTAACGTGTATTTTGCTTTAGTTTGAAAGAAAACATGTTTAGGAAGCAAAATAGCAAAAAAAAAAAAAAATGAAAAATCATGATTTCACCTGGGGTGTCTCACCTTAATTCAGTTTATATACCTTTTCTTTTTCATCACATATCAATGATTCATTTTTCTGTAAAAAAGTAGCTAGGTAGCAAATAGTTACACGTAATGATTATACATTTCAAACGTTCCTTCACAGAGATACTGAGATGTGATAGTTTCCAGCGGTCGAAAGTACTTGCGCGCTCTGCTTGCGCACTAGTAGGCCATTTATGGCCTACTAGTGTGCAACAAGCAAGTATGCACTCGGCAGAGTGCAGTTCTAGTGTTATTATGTTATATAACAGCTACTCATGTTATGTGCAATAATTTGTGCAGTTATGGAAACAGCTCTTTGTGTTTATGCAAGAAAATGTAACACATTTATTTATTTACATATTGTGTGCATGCACATTGTACTTTGATACATTTTGCGAAAATAAAGCAATTGAAAGAGAGAAGTTATCAAGTATCATTAATGTCGTAATTTTATCTACTGGCCCCTGGCCCCTTGCCATTTTTGTAATGTGGCCCACAGGTAAATCTATTTGAGTATCCCTGTAATAGAGTGTGTTCAGTAACAGTTCAAACCAAACGCTATTTTCGTACTTGGACAGACCTAGTCATCCAGGGACCCAGGCAGGGATCCAGGGACACACGTAGCTGTAAGTGGTTGCACCACTAAAAAATTGATCATTATATACATTTTGGATCATTGTCAATTCAGGGGTTGAACATTGGGGTAGGCCTACCATGGAAAACCTATATAAGGCACAAAAAAATAATACATTTGAATTATGCTTTAAGTAGCATGTGACATTAGGGGTTATTCATGATTCTGAACCCATTCGAAGCATTAGTTTAGCACGAAAACAGTCCTTGGGCTAAAAACAGCCATAGCCATCAATGGCTATCGCAAATGTGATGGGGTCATCACATTTGGACACATTTGGGCAAGTGGCTAAGGCCAAATTTAGCGCGAGTGTTTTGCTTGGAATGGATTCAGAATCAAACAGCCTCTATAGATTGACACATGCTACTTAAAGTATCATGACATTTTGGTGTGGTATACAAAAATGGCCATAACCATTTTTTTTGTTTTATTAAAATGGTTGTCTGCCCAGGTCCCTAAGAATCTTCTCTTATACGGGGGTCCCTGGCATACCTTTTCAAATGGGGGTCTGTGGGCTAATACATGTCAATGTCGGGGGTCCTTGGCAGCCGGCTCAGGAGGTAGAGAGCAGGTCGTCCAACGATCCCTGGGTCGGCGGTTCGAATCCCTGCTCCTCCTGTCCACATGTCAAAGTGTCCTTGAGCAAGACACTGAACCCTACATTGCCTCCAATGAGTGTGAGCTCGCCACCGTCGCTGTGTGAATGTGGGAAGTGAGGACGCTGGCTTCGCCTCCCAACGTATGAATGAATGAACCATTGTAAAGCGCTTCTTTGAGCACTTGATGTACTCTTCGTATTTGTCACTAGGTGGAAGCAGAGCCTTGTTCATGACAGGGCTTTAGTATATAGGCACACTGGCAGTGAGACATTCTATCACTTGAGAAGATCCTCCACTACTTCATCACTTGTTGAGAGCTGATGTTCTCCTACAGGCGAGGCTATGAGGTTTCATAGTTCACACGCAGACATTTGATGCTGCGAGAATCCAACAAACGCTTTAACGGACGACAATCACAGTGACATGACTCACAATGGGAATGTTAAATGCTTGAGCAGCTATAGAACTAGGAAGCAAACTTCCCAGAATAGTTATTCAGTCAGTCAGTCAGTCAGTCATGAATCAAGTCAATTTTAACAATAAACAACTCAATTATAGAGATTCAGCAACTTTCTCCACTTTATTTTCAGTTACTTTTTTTTTCCAAGCATAGATTATGTCAAGAATAGTGACAACCACAGATCATCACTGCTGCTGTGAATGTTTGCTACTGTTACTAATCATACCGTAATGATTCAGAATAAAAATAATCATAGTAATCTTGTTATCATTGACCCTCCATTCAAATACAGCATTGACAAGTATCACCCCCACCCTGTGATATTAACACATTTCTAGTCAGTATCACCCCCCACCCTGTGATATTGTCAAGTATCACCCCCCACCCTGTGATATTAACACATCTCTAGTCTTAGTGATAGCTACACAATAGATGGCTGCCTGGAGAATACCAATAAATTGATATAATTGAATAAGTCCATATACCGTACAGTAGTCCACACATTCACTTAACAGTTTGAGACATAGGCCTACAATTCAAATGTTTGTTTAATTGTTTATAATAACAACTTTTTGCCAATAAATAAATAAAAAATAAAATTGTTGATATTTACATGAAAATGTAATGAGGTCAATACTAAGGGTCCCACTTTTGCAAAAATGTTATAAATCGGAAAGAGGGAAAGAAAATGTAATAAAATGTAAACAAATTTGATGTCTGTGGCCAAACTCACTCTTTCACACACAAACACGTACTTCAAAGGATATATGTATGTTTCCATTATTCTGTATGTCTACAAAAAAGCAAGGTTACTCTATGAGTCAATACATTCTACTCTACAATCACTTAGTGTATACATTCCAAACCAAAATGCTGTGAAGGTTTATCAGGATATAGAAAGATTTTAACAATCAGTGAACCATGATCAATTATCATGTAACATCCCACTTATAGGGTGAGAATTGATATTGCGCGCGCGCGTGTGTGTGTGTGTGTGTGTGTGTGTGTGTGTGTGTGTGTGTGTGTGTGTGTGTATGTGTGTGCATGTGTGCATGTATGAGTGATTGTGTGATTGTGCGTGCATGCATGCTTGCGAATTTGCATAGTCACAGAGAGATTGGTTTCCATCTGAATTATGTGCTAGCAAGCAGAATGCGCTCGCTCACACACACACACACACACACACACACACACACACACACACAAACACACACACACACACACACACACACACACACACACACACACACACACACACACACACACACACACACACACACACCACATTACTCCCCCCAATTCTAACCCACCTGCACAGACATACAATGATCTGGTCAGCAATTCGCCTCGGCAGCTGAAACGGGATCCCAGTCTATTTCTGCTGGCCTGAGAGGTTAAGAGTGTCTCACAAGTGGACGGACGTCCCCAGCTGGATTACAGTTGGACACTGTGACTCCTCCAGCCAACGTACGGGCCTATACTGTGACTCTGTGACTCCTCCAGCCAACGTACGGGCCTATACTGTGACTCTGTGACTCCTCCAGCCAACGTACGGGCCTATACTGTGACTCTGTGACTCCTCCAGCCAACATACGGGCCTATACTGTGACTCTGTGACTCCTCCAGCCAACGTACGGGCCTATACTGTGACTCTGTGACTCCTCCAGCCAACGTACGGGCCTATACTGTGACTCTGTGACTCCTCCAGCCAACATACGGGCCTATACTGTGACTCTGTGACTCCTCCAGCCAACGTACGGGCCTATACTGTGACTCCTCCAGCCAACGTACGGGCCTATACTGTGACTCTGTGACTCCTCCAGGCAACATACGGGCCTATACTGTGACACTGTGACTCCTCCAGCCAACGTACGGGCCTATACTGTGACTCTGTGACTCCTCCAGCCAACATACGGGCCTATACTGTGACTCTGTGACTCCTCCAGCCAACGTACGGGCCTATACTGTGACTCTGTGACTCCTCCAGCCAACGTACGGGCCTATACTGTGACTCTGTGACTCCTCCAGCCAACGTACGGGCCTATACTTTGACACTGTGACTTCTCCAGCCAACGTACGGGCCTATACTTAAGCCTTGAATGTAGGCTTTGGCGCAAAAAAGTGTGGCGGGACACGTAGCTCGACACCTTTGTATCGACTCAAAGCGTTTCATTAGTAGCCTGCTTTATCGCATACAGCCGTGTCACGTGATGCCAAAAATATACATTTCAACTGGGCATTGGCCGGGGGCCGGACCGTTCTTCGTTAATTCCTTCATAATGATTTACACAGAAGTGCAGAACACTGACTATTTAGTCCCGGGGTTAAAAAAACAAACATCGTCGATATTCTCAAGAGTGAAATATTGAATTAAGATGTCGAATCGATTGTCTTAGAGTGGGAGGATAATGTGGTACGATGAAAAGTCAAAGGTCTTAAATCTGTCGCGCTGTGACACGTTGTGAGCTTGTAGATTGGCTTTTTTCAGCAAGTGTAAAAACGACGGCATCAAGGCCCGCCAAAATACATTTCAGTCGACTAAATCAACTGTAGAGTCGACTACAGTCGACTACTGATATTTAGTCGACTGAAACTAGACTAACACTAAAACATGCCATGGGTGACTAAAATTAAATGGAAGCCATTCAAGAGACTATAATTATGACTAAAACTAAAATCTAAATCTGCTGCCAAAAACAACACTGCACCGTCCAGTATATACCTCTCGTGTCCCGAATACAACGGGAAGCAGAAGAGCTTGCGATCAAACAATAACTACATTGAATCCATTGGGAACAACAGCTTCTTATTTTCCATTTTCTGAGAAGCATGCAGCGTTTGGACATCATTTATACAGTATAGTGCAAGGTTTCCACCCGACAGAAACGATACACTGTGGAACAGAACATGTCTCCAGTCTTTTAATGTGCCGTGTCCAACCTTAACTCGAACCCCCTCTGCGACCACACATTAAGGACTCTCAAAGGATAGTCAGTCAGTCATAATGTGCGACAAAGGCGGCATTAAGGGGCCGTTTCCGTCACCGTAGATGTGCGCTTTGTTGATAAGAAACGGGGGCCTGTCTGCTTAATTATTTTCTGAATGGAGTTTCTGGTACAAACGTGTGTTCACTTGTGTATAGATAATAGATAAACATACAGTATATGTGTCAGGTAACCCTGAGTTGGAAACGTATTGCTATTATGTTTTGTGCTTTCATACATTTATTTGGGCCTTTATGGAACACAGTGCTGCAATAATTATCGCTACACATCCGAGAGGTGAGGCAGTGCTTTGCAAAGATGGAGGAGATGTATAGGCTCGCTATACGTCAGTCGTTCTCAAACAGGATTTGTTTTCAAGGACGCCCAGTTTGATAAAGAAAACAAACAACAAAACATCTGTGGGACCCCAAGTCCTCAGTGTTAACCCATTTAGATCTAACTTAGATTAGATCTAAATAGGACTTTTCTGTTTGGATGAATGGGCTCTCTATGGGAAGTTGCACCTACAGTAGGTAGCACCTTGCTGGCAAGATGGCAGTTGTGTGCATATCATCAATAGGATAGGAGTCTATAATATTCCCTTCCCTTCTTCCCTCTACACCAGAAAATATGTAAATATCTTTGCTGAACATTCGCCTATTGTGGCACGCCCAGAGTAGGCAGGGACAATATAGGGTTCATGTGGCTAATTACCTCACCAGAGTAGGTTGGCAGAATGTGTGTTGTAATCAATGTGAAACAGTGTGAGAACCAATTAAAGGATGAGCCATGCAGGGGAACTTCTGGAAGGGATCTCGGTTTACTAGAGCGGCTAATCTTATGATCTCCTTGTCTCCGAGTCATGTCCATCATCGTTGGTCATTATTGTCTCAGTGCTCATGACACTGTTGTTTTCGTCTAAAACTAAAACTAAGACGAAAAATAAACTAAATTAAAACTATAAGCTATGATGACTAAAACTAAGACTAAATATGTTGACAATTTCGTCGACAAATAAAAACTAGACTAAAATGTTAGGAAGGCCCGGGACCAGTGGACAAGAGTATAAGTCATTTTACATTTGGTTGCGTGCTGTAAATAGCAGATATACAAGCTCACAACGTGTCGCAGCGCAGTATATCGGCTATTTTCAGCAAGTGTAATAACAGTCATTACGACGGCACCAAGGCCCGCCAAAATATATTTTAGTCGACTAAATCAACTGTAGATTTAGTCGACTAAAATCTTTAGAAATTTAGTCGACTACAGCTATAGAGTAGGCTACTAGACTAACACTAAAACATCCCAGGTGACTAAAATGTGACTAAAACCAAACTATTCAAGAGACTATGACTAAAACTAAAATCAAAGTTTTGCTGTCAAAATCAACACTGGTTCATTGACCGTGTCTATTTGTGCGTTAGACAAGGAGGGAGTTGGGGGAGAAGAATGGAAGTGAGTAGCTGATAATCACTCTCATGTTGAACAATACAGTAAGTTGAAATTAATACTGTAGCAACAGCAACAAGTGAGGGCAGTATTGTAGGTTAAAAAATAGATAAAATGACAATAATAGTGTGAATAGTGCCTCAGTATTGTTTGCGAACTAGTTCTACTGTAGGCTGATATGCATACCTGCTTGTCTGCATTATGTACAGTAACTGTATGTATACACACACACACACACACACACTGCACACACACACACACACACGCACGCACGCACGCACGCACACACACACACACACACACACACACACACACACACACACACACACACACACACACTTTAGCTCAATGGAAACAGCTGTGACCCATGCACCTTCATAATAACTGGGGAGGAGTGAGTCAGTGACTCTAATTATAAAGGTAAGCTGGTTTCATATTTCTTCTGTTCTGCCCTCTCCTCTGTAACACACTGACTGCATGTGTTTATGCTGAGATATGATATGAGCTTTTAACGCAAATAAATTTTTAGATTCAAATAGTGAAAACAAAGTATAGGCCTAATGCCAAATTGAAGGCAGAATCTAAGTTGCATCTCAGCAAAGACTTGATTGTCGCTTGATTTGACTATACAACTGATAGACCTAATTATTAACTGCATAAGCTCTCTCTCTCACTCTCTCTCTCTCTCTCTCTCTCTCTCTCTCTCTCTCTCTCTTACTTTTTTTTTTTAATAGGAAAAAACAAGCATCACGGTAATAAGAGAAAAATGGAGGGAATTCATACTTTTATAAGGGGAACTTTATTGAGATTTTCAGAGAATTTAAACACAAGCACCTGGATCAAAAACAATGAAATGCAATGCAAGAGAAATACATCTGTATTGTGATTTTACTTCAGTAGGCCTATTGCCTTCTCTGGTATAGATTCATAATAAATAAATATCTGAAGAAATTCCAGAAAACTGTAGTAGCAAAAGAGAATGCTATAAGGTTAGATTCCTCTAGTCACCATAAACAGAGTTTTATAATGCAGAACTAAACTATATTATTGTTAAAACAAACAATTACAATTATTGTTGTAGAATATGTTCACTCACACAAGCGATTCAAAGTGGGTGCTGTTAAAATGATCTAGTCTGTCTAGTTTTTTCTTTTTCCAAAAGCAAATAAATGTGCTTCTTTTGTAAGTAAGAATGATGCTGGTTTAGTTACAAATATTTCTGCATCTCCTGTGCATCTCCGTAAACTATTTTCTTCATTCATTAATTTCAAATTCAAACCAAAGCTAAATTACTTAGGCCTTAGTTTGCCCTTTTCTCCTCTAGCCCAGTGGTTCCCAAAGTGGGTTCCGGGGACCCCCAGGGGTCCTTGAGGGAGTTACAGGGGGTCCCCGGCTAAGTGATAGTTTGGAACCAAATGGACCCTTATGGGTCTGTAACTCTGAGAGTGTGGGTCATTTTCTACACACTTTACACAGAGTCAAATTAACCTTGATTTGACCTGAATTTGGGGGTCCCGGAGATAGAAATGCCATTAAATGGGGTTCCGTAGACTAATGCATGTCAAACTGGAAATTAAACGGGTTGAGAATCACTGCTAGAGTCGTAAAAATCTTCTCTCATGGGGGGTCCTTATAGAGCAGGGTTCCCCAATTAGCCGCGGAAGAATTTTTTTTTTTGGGGGGGAGGGGGGTCCCAGATATAAATGGCATTAAATTGGGGTCAGTATAGCCTCTGCATGTCAAACTGGGGGTCCTTTTCACATGGGGTCTTGCCCTGAACATTAATTTCAGGGCAAGACCTCGACCTCATGCGTACCGACTCGGCCCCCAGCCTGGTACCGTATAGTCAAAATATGGCCCTTGAGGAAAATGTATTGGGGAACCCTGTTATAGAGGGTACGCACGTGACATCATCATCATAGTTATGTGAGAAGGCCTACTGTATATACTGAGTGGCCAAAAACGATACTTTATGGCCTACTAGTCCTATTTGATTGCATTAACCCATTCTGACCTGAGATCAGATTCATACGAGGTTTCCACTGGACACACACTGGTCTGATGAACCCATTCTGACCTGAGATCAGATTCTAAAAATGTCAGTCGTTCTTCGAATTTTTCAAAAATAGCAGACCTACAAGCTCGTATCGCGCCACTCGGTGGCGCGATATGAGCTTGTAGATCTGCTATTTTTCAATAGGTAAAGCATAACATGATGCTAACACCAAAATGGGTGCCCGGTCAGAATGGGTTAAATGACTTTAAACAACATTAAATTAACTTTGTCACTCACTTTTCCACTCGATCTGCCATTCACTTTAGGCATGCACATACCCTATATTGGCATATCTTTTTAAATGGGGGTCCGCGGGGCTAATTAGTGTCAATTTGGGGGTCCTTGAGATGAAACAGTTTGGGCACCTCTGCTCTAGTCTTATGCTCTCTCTCTCTCTCTCTCTCTCTCTCTCTCTCTCTCTCTATTTCTTTGTCTCCTCAATCTCCTCAGTCTCACTGGACTCGTCCACCACCTTGCCATTGACCATGGTCTGGGTCACCACCTTCACGATCTTCCTGGTGCGCACGTCAGGCTCCTCTGCACCGCAACGACACATGATTGAGAGCAGATATTATTATGAGATGACGCTGATGATGTGATCTGATTGAATTCCAATGGCATTGGCAGGAGTGTGTTTGAGAGAGATGAGATGAGACGAGATATACTTTATTAATCCCCAAAGGGAAATTGTAGCGCTATACAACAGCATAGAGTGACACATAAAATCAAGCTGGACAAACCAAAAAACAGTAAACACAAATAACACAAACACACTAGACCAGGACCAAATGGCAACTTTGGGGAGGCAGTTGTTTTGCATTTTTTTAAGTTGATTTTTACATAATTCATTACATTCTTCTTCTTCTTCTCCTCCTTCTTTATTTTAATTGTTTATTTGAAAAGGATCCCCATTAGCTGATTTAATTAACACAATTACATCTCATCAAATCGCAATTAGAAAACAGATTTAAAACATAAACACTGGTATACACTGACACGGAGCAAGACAGGAACGCCCAAAAACGTCACATCCGTTTTTTTACCCTGGGCAGAATTTTCTATGGCTGCGAATGCAACTTTTTCCAATCCTTAATCATATACGGACAAACATCTATGCCGATAATATCTAACTTGCGGAGGTAACGTGCCTTGTCCACGGGCAACAGATCTTTCAACGTATGGCATTGCAAATACGTTTGATAATCGCTACTCTGCGCAATATTGTTTTGGAAATGCAGCAAATTGCATTGCACCGCCCTGAATACGCGTTGTCGTGTCAGTGTATAGAATAACTGTAATTGTATTTAGCCTAAAGTTGTTTCTTTCAACTTCTGGTCATCTATATTCAAGTAAATACCTCTTTATACCTTTTTCTTAAAGGCTGATTTCAGCATTCTATGTCTATATGAATGTATATTCATGTGTTTAAATACTGTATGCATATACCTAGAAAAGGAATCAACAGCCTTCCATGAAGTCTTGCATATAATTATAGGCTACATCCCCACTCTAATAACTGTAATTACTACAATACAATACAAAATGAACAGCAATACTGCTGGAAATTTCCCTTGGGTTTATTTACTTGTTTAATAAAAAATACATCCTATACAACACCCACACACACACACACACACACACACACACACACACACACACACACTCACACGCACGCACGCACGCACGCACGTGCACGTTCTGGTAAATGGACTTTCACACCCACATTAGTTGGTTGCTATAGGAGCCGAGTTGTTTGTGATGTTCTTGAATTGTTTATGGCTTGTAAAAGTATCATTTGACATATGTCTTGTGCCGCACTGCCCTGGTTCTGTGTGTGCTCGCGCACCATTTTATTGTCATTTGTATCAACATGTAACTTTGTCCACCCATATTTACAAATGGTAGATCAATCATTATTACCGTGTGATTATATTATGAATGCTTGAAACAGCTGAAGGAGAAATAACCCTAACCCAGAATCAATTAAATATAACCATTCCCATCCCATTACACAAATCTTGCGTATCAAAGCAAAGTACTCACTTTTAGGAGGAGGAGGAACTTCCTTGACGCTGAGGGACAGAAAGAAGACATGTTAGCATGAAGACAAGATTAGGATTTGCTCTAACCCTGGCTTTGTAAGAAGAACAATTGTAATACACAACGGCTTTAATGGGAGACGGCGGCTCAGGGGTAGAGTGCCTGGATGGGAACCACAAGGTTGCCAGTTCGAACCCTGTGGGCTCCCTCAGAGTTAGTGTTGAAGTGTCCTTGAGCAAGACACTGAACCCCTAATTGCTCCCGATGTGCAGGTTGGTACCTTGCATGGTTTCCTCCGGCATTGGTGTATGAATGGGTGTGTGTGTGTGTGTGTGTGTGTGTGTGTGAATGGGTGAATGTAATGCACCATCTATGTAAAGCGCCTTGGATAAAGGCGCTATATAAATGTACCATTTACACATTCTTCTCACATCCTGCTAAATGGTTTATTCAGACACTTAAACCAAGCATGGCATCCCTAATCTGGGGGGGAAAAAAATAATGTCAAAATATCCACTGTGGTGGCATAGCGTAAAGCCACATAAAAAAATAAAAAAATAGCTGATCTACATGCCCGCGACACGTTGTGAGCTTGTAGATCAGCTATTTCCAGCATGCAACTAATTGTAAAAATGACTTATACTGGATCTCTTGTCCACTCGTCCCTTCCTAACATTTTAGTCTAGTTTTTATTTGAAGAAATTGTTAGTATATTTAGTCAGTGGAAAAAGGTAGTCAACGAACATTTTTCGTCTTTATTTTAGTCGACGAAATCAACACTGGTGCAGACAATGCCCCCAGCGGTGCAGTCCAGAAGAAGACCTGGCAGAACCTGCCCCATCATCAGCTGTGCATGCCGGCCTGTGCCCGATATTGGCAGAACGACGATCTGAGATTGCTACGGACTCGAAGAAGAAGAAGGCATACATAAAGACAGAAGAAGAACTCACGCCTCCTCTCCCTCCAGCAGACGCCTGTAGGTGGCGATCTCCATCTCCAGGTTCTGCTTGATGCGGAGCAGCTGCTCGTAGTCGGTCTTGGTGCGCTGCATGTCCAGCCGGAGCTGGGACAGGTCGTCCTCCTGCTGGTTCAGCGTCCCCTGCAGCTTGTCCATCTCACTGGCGTACTTCTGGCCCGTCTCACCCAGGTTGCCCTCCAACGCTGCCACCTATAGTGAGGACGCAAGACGAGACAGGTTATACCTCTCCAACGCTGCCACCTATAGTGAGGACGCAAGACGAGACAGGTTATACCTCTCCAACGCTGTGCACCTATAGGCCCCTTTTTCCACCAAAAGAACGTCGCTTCAAAGAACCAGTGCCGTTCCGAACCTTGGTGCTTTTTTGCGAACCGGTCGCGAACCGGCTGCATTTCCACCAGATTGAACCCCGGTTCATTTAGTGGTGCTATTATACCTATTATTGCGAACGCAGTGAGCACTAACTATAAGACCTAGCAGAACATCTGTCTGTCTGTCTGTGTGTCTGTCTGTGTGTCTGTCTGTCACGCTGTAACACCACCTGCCCGCCACCAGAGGGCGCAGCTGTATCACACACAAAAAACACACACACACACACACACACACAACCCCAAATATGTACGAGCTGCGTTCGCTTCCCGCGTTTGCGCGTCTTACTTGTTATTATACCTAAACACAAAATGTTGAAAAGGAGGAGGATCCGTCATGCCCGCAGACGCCCCGAACCGATGTAAACAGTATCCACGAGGTTGTGATGTCATGGGGTTACAAGTTATTATAACGCCCCGCAAGTCTCAGCTGGATTCTGGATCGCGATGCATCCGTATACGCTTGGATCGCTTCGTGTTTGCGTTATCCGTTATGTTCTGTCGCGTGTGTCACTGTGTCTGCGTCCTCCCAAGTTCCAACCCGCTGACAGGTTCCAACCCACTGACACACCACCCACTTATATCGTCTCGGTTCACAAAGCGCTGCGTGCAAATTACAAAGCTGAACCACCGTTTTTTGTGGTTCACATTGGGAACGAACGTTTATGGTTCGGAAACCAACTCATTCTCAGTGGAAACACTCTGAACTGGTTCAATATTTGACGGGAAGGAAGAACCGAACCGGTTCAACCCCGGTGGAAAAGGGGCCTCTACCTAGTGAGGACACAAGACGAGACTGCACCGGAACGACGGTAGATAGTAGATAGCAGATATACAAGCTCACAACACGTCGTGCTGCGACGCGTTGAGAGCTTGTAGATCAGCTATTTTCGGGGCGCAACCCAGCACTCTTTAGTACGACATGGATTTCTAAACAAATGTGTTCAATGCAAAATACTCAAGTGTTCAAGTTCAGGAGACTTTGGAGAAGAAAAAAAAGCAATTCTCCTGAATGCGGCCTTCCGCTATATGGCATGGAAAGGAGTGGCATTTTTGCATTTCTTTCACCATGTAGTGAATGCTGCATTCGTGCTCTGGAAAGGGCAGTTGTTTAACAGACGGGTTAAAGGGCAGGGGCTGAACGAAGCACCCTTTGATGTCTATGTGTGCTACGTCCCTGTACACACGTGGGCATGCATAAACAGACAGACCGATAGCATGTCTAATGGGGTGAGGTCATAAGATATTGTCCTGAAGTCCATAATTATAGAGTAGGCTCAGGGGTAGAGTGGCTGGATGGTAACCGCAGAGGTTGCCAGTTCGAACCCTGTGGGCTCCCCCAGAGTTAGTGTCGAAGTGTCCTTGAGCAAGACACTGAACCCCTAATTGCTCCGATGTGCAGGTTGGTGCCTTTCATGGTTTCCGTCGCCATCGGTGTGCAAATGTGTGTGTGAATGGGTGAAATGTATAAATGCACCGTTTACCATTTAGCTTTCGAATAGTTCCTGTTTTAGCTTTTGAATATGGGCCACATCGGTTTAGGTAGTTGTCAGATAGGTCTCTATACAAGTTGCATTGCCTCAAGAGGACATCAAATTATACCAGTGAATGATAACAGTTTTGTGCTTTCGACACATTCAAGGTTTCCATTCTGTGTGTCTTTTAATGGTTAAGTAAGTATGTCTCCTCTCCTGCCTCCTCACTTATTCACTGTATGCTGTCAATGTGAGCATCTCAGAGGCTAGTGTCAGTTTTAGTTGTAATGGATTTGTTGTCAGTTTGATGTCAGTCTTAATTTCCGGAATTGCTGTGAGTGTGACTCATAAGGTACTTACTGTACTGACCTGTATGTTCTATAGAGCGTTGCTGCCGTCGCAGTCCCTCCCCCTTTCAGAACAGCGAGTGGCCCAGGAAATTAATCGCAATGCATTTTGACCATAGGCCTTTCTTAAATTATGTATTTAAAGACCTTTTAAGCGTCGTACGAAGCCAACTCTTGTCGTGACAAATCATGACAACACACACAATATTTTGGACCAAACAAAGAATTAGAAAGTAGAAAGAAACGGCAGGTTACAACACTTTTTGTTGTTGTTATTTGTTTGGTCCAAAATATTGTGTGTGTTGTCATGATTTGTCACGACAAGAGTTGGCTTCGTACGACGCTTAAAAGGTCTTTAAATAAATAATTAAAAAAATGCCTATGGTCAAAATGCATTGCGATTCATTTCCTGGGCCACTCTGAAAGGGGGGAGGGACTGCGACGCTCTATTCAACTACAAAACAACAATTTGGAGATATTTATTGCAAGGCAAATCAAGTACCTCTCAGTATTAAGTGATGAACTACAAAAACCATCAAAAATTACAATACTATACATTGTATACATCTGTTACTGTACACATACACAATGCTTGTCTTCTCCACATTGAGCCAACACTTTCTTTGTCAATTAGAGTTGATGCTGAACCTACTTGAATGATGTTTCAATTCAATGTTTTGGTGTCAATATGAAGTGAATATTCAAATAATTTAGGAGTACATGGGCATGCATGAGAATATAGTATAACAAGATGAATTATCTGTGTGCATTACAGTATTTCACGCATAAGGTGACACAAATCCTCCCCCTATTCAGTCCCTCCTAATACAAGTGAGATCCAAACAGATCCTAGAATCAATACATACTTCTTCAGAGAGCTACAGTATACAGTAAAGCCTGTTTCATAAAAGCTTAAGATGTGCTGGCATCTTCATGAGGTAGGAGAGACGCACAAAGAATGGCATTTTTATAGCGCTTTTCAAAGCGCTTTCTTTACAATTGGGTTCATTCATTGGGAGGTGAAGTGGCAGTGAACAGCGTCATCACTTCCCACACCAATGGTGGCAAGCCAGCAACAACCGACTCATTGGAGCCTGGACTGGCCATAGAATGTACCGGGAATATTCTCGGTGGGCCGCGACCGTAGGGGGCTGCCATGATATAAAAAAAACGATAAAAAATAATTGACAGGCAGGCAGGCCAATAGGCGGCAGGCCACCAGGAAAGGTCCAGTCCTGCTGCCATTCTGCCAGTGCCATCATGATAATTTCACTGTACCTGTATCAGTGAGTGACAAATAAACCCTCTTCTATCTTGAATCCTTTTGCCAGCATCTTTCTTGTGAGAGCAACAGAGGGTTGTGTAGTTGTCTGTTGGTTTGTATCATTTATGTTGTTCTGTAAAAGTGGTGGTATTAGGGCTTGCTTGTTTGTGTGTGCCTCGACGGAGCGGGCGGTAGAGTTTCTGCTATCTGCGCACTGCTTGTGGTGTCCCAGTCCAGCCCTGCATGGAGCCGGGATTCAAACCTCCGACCCACGGATCATTGGACGACCTGCCCTAGCTGCCCTACCCCCTGAGCCACACAGCCCACAGCCGCCCGGCATATTCCACTCATACGCCATCTTCATCACCATTTCCAGCGTACCTGTTTGTGCAGGCTTTCCATCTCCACCTCCAGCGTCTGCAGGAAGCGCTGCCGCTCAGTCAGCTCACTCTGAGATCCCCTCAGCGCCTCGTTGCTCTCCTTCACTTCGTTCTGCACGTTATCCAACTGCAGTGGAGACGAAATTAAAACAATGTCTTCTACAGTACATCCTAAAAGTTTTCTGAAAACCCATGTTTCTATGCCAGTGGTGCTCACGGTCAAGGACCCCCAAAAATGATATGTAATTGGCCTCCGACCCCCGTCTGAAAATAATGTTGTTCCAGGGACCCCCAGAAGCAAAGATTTGAGTTAAAAACGTTCGTTCTGAATTTGCGGCACATTTTACACGATTTTTCAAAAATAGCACACCTACAAGCTCGTAGCGCACCACTCGGTGGCTCGCTATGAGCTTGTACATCTGCTATTTTTTAATAGCTAAATTATAACAATGTTTAAAACACCAAAAGGGGTTCCCACCCAAAATGGGTTAAAACAATGGCCCGGTTGTTTTAACTCTTACACCATGGTGTAAGAGGTATGGTGTTGCACATGCTCAGTTGCCCTCTAGGCCGCACATGAAGCCTGTCACTGTGTGCGGCCTAATTGGCAGCCAATCAAACACTATGTCCTTTTTTGGGAAACACAACAACATAGAAATACACAACCTAGACTAGAGCACAGCCATACCTGTCATACCTCATTGCCTCCTGCATGAATACACAAACCTGTTTCCCTAAAGCCTCTTTAGCCTAGACACACCTGTCGACATGTGGCAGTATTGAAACCATAAAACTAAATAATTTGAATGCATTTTGACCACTCACCAGTGTTGTTTTTGGCAGCACATTTTGATTTTAGTTTTAGTCATAGTCTTTTGAATAGTTTTCATTTAGTTTTAGTCACATTTTAATCACCTGGAATGTCTAGTTTTAGTCGACTAAATGTCACACGATTTCGACCAAATTTACGGTTGATTTAGTCGACTAAAATGTATTTTGGCAGGCCTTGATGCCGTCGTAATGACTGATTTTACACTTGCTGAAAATAGCGGATCTACAAGCTCACAACGTGTTGCAGCGCGACGCGTTGTGAGCGGCTATGCAACCAAGTGTAAAATGACTTATACTGGATCTCTTGTATTGTCCCTTTTAGTCTAGTTTTTTTTTATTTCTTGACGAAATTGTCGATATATTTAGTCTTAGTTTTAGTCACCGTAGCTTAGTTTTCATTCAGTTTTCATTTAGTTTGCGTCAGTGGAAAAAGTCTAGTCGACGAACATTTTTCGCCTTCTTTTTTTTAGTCGACGAAAACAACACTGCCACTGCACTGACCTTCTTGCGGTACCACTGCTCCGCCTGGTCCTTGTTCTTCTTCACGATGCCTTCGTACTGCGTCCGCAGGTCCGACAGCACCGCGCCCAGCTCTGGGCCGCGGGCCGTCTCCACCTCCACGGTCACCTCGTCTCTGGCAATACGACACTTCATCTGCTCAAGTTCCTATAGAGAGAGATGACAAGCCAAGGGTTGTGTTTTTTTTGGCAGCAAATTTTGATTTTAGTTTGTGTGTGTGTGTGTGTGTGTGTGTGTGTGTGTGTGTGTGTGTGTGTGTGTGTGTGTGTGTGTGTGTGTGTGTGTGTGTGTGTGTGCAGAGAGAGAGAGAGAGAGAGAGAGAGAGAGAGAGAGAGAAAGAGAGATGAGGGGGGCTACAATACTGTCCTCTGTTGCTGTTGCTACAGTATTACAGACAATAAGGACAAGTCATATTTTTCCCTGTAGAGTACAGATGAAAGGAGCCACACGGGAGTCATATTTAAACATATACAACTTACTGTATTGTTCAACATGAGAGTCATTATCAGCTACTCACTTCCATTCTTCTCCCCCAACTCCCTCCTTGTCTAACACACAAATAGACACGGTCAATGAACCAGTGTTGACCAGCAAAACTTTGATTTTAGTTTTAGTCATAGTCTCTTGAATAGTTTACATTTAGTTTGAGTCACATTTTCAGTCACCTGGAATGTGTTGGTCTATAGTTTTAGTCGACTATATCATAAGATTTTAGGCGACTAAATCTACAGTTGATTTCTTTGACTAAAATGTGTTTTGGCGGGCCTTGATGCCTGTTTTTTTTCCACTTACTGAAAATAGCCGAGCTACAAGCTCACAACGTGTCACGCTGCGACGTGTTCTGAGCTTGTGGATCGTCTATTTTCAGCATGCAACTAATTGCAAAATGACTTATACTGGATCTCTTGTCCACTAGTCCCTTCCTAACATTCTGTTGACGAAATTGTCAGTATATTTAGTCTTAATAGCTTAGTTTTTATTTAGTTTCCATTTATTTTTCGTCAGTGGAAAAGGGTGGTCGACGAACATCTTTCGTCTTAGTTTTAGTCGACGAAATCAACACTGGAGACAAGCAAGGGTGTCCACAAAAGGCTTAGTGTAACATAATGGTGTGTTATCGTGACATTTTTGCGTAAAAATAATTTTGTTAAAAAAACGCTGAGGCTCTATATTCTGCTATGGAGTATTCATAGAGCTGGAGTGATGATTATATATAGACCTATATATTTTAGCACTAAATAATAAAAACAAATAAATCACCACCAGGCTTTAAAGGAGAATTCCATGCTAGAAGGCTTTCTTACCTTTATTTGTAGTTGTTACAGTACGTCCTCAACAAAGAGGTCCAGGTGTTATTTTGTGCAAAAGTGCATTATTGTCTATTTCCCCTACCATAAGCCCTCAATGGGGGTTGGGTTGTTAATTTTCTTATTTCCATCACAACAAGTAGTGAAGTGTGCCGCTTGGGATACTATTTACTGTACATTATGAAGAGAGGATTATATGATTTTTGAGCAAAATAAGCGAATTAGCACAACACCCCAATGCCCCATTCAATTCAATGCAATTCAATTCAATTCATTGAGGGCTTATGGTATATATAGGCAATAGCCAATAATGCGCTTTTGCACAAAATAACACCTGGACCTCCTACAAATAAAGGTAAGAAAGCCTTCTAGCATGGAATTCTCCTTTAAGAGCACTTATCACAAATAATTTGCCAGCTAAGTCTATGCAGACTTTAATGTTTGTTATAGGGCACTGAATGACGACGTATAAGTACGACGTCTCATGTGGCCGATATAAACACAGTGGCGCCCCTCCCTTCACAGGAGTGTGATTGTTCATTTCTACGTGGCTTGGCTGACAGATCGTGTGTGTGTGTGTGGAGGGTGCATTCAACATCTGTGTGAACACCATGTGGACACACCATGTGGACACCATCGAGTGCTCTGTGAATATCATACACCCCAGGTGACAGAGCCAATGGAGTGAGTGC
>NC_137883.1:3221937-3249437 GCF_963924005.1 Protomyctophum bolini | reverse complement strand
GGTTAATGGGTAGACACATTTTCACCTGAATGTCTGCGGTCATTTTGTTACACGTTAGCTTACAAAGGGCAACTGTATAGGACAGGTCATTGTCTGGCCCTGATGCATATAAGGTTCATTTGGCATTGCATGTAAATCAATGTAACCAGACTGTCGCACCGTGCGTGCGTGCGTGCGTTCGGTGTTCTGTATACCTCCTGTTCGACAGCATGGGCTTGGGCCATCATGCTGTCGATGTCGTGACCTTTGGGGATGCGGTCCAGCATGTGCTGCTTGATCCTCAGCTCCAGATCAGCGTTGGCGCGCTCCAGAGAACGCACCTGGAGACACACCGACAGGTATATACGTTCACAAAACAACCAACCAACCAACCGTTTCCTGTCAACCTACTGTGTATCTATCAATATAAAAGTTAAAAAAAAGACCCCAAAAATATCTAACCCATTCTGGGCGGGAACCCCTTTTGCTTATATGCTTTATAGCTATTGAAAAATAGCAGAGCTACGTATAGCTTTATGGGTCTGCTATTTTTGAAAAATCGTGAAAATGTGCCTCAAATCTTTTAATAAATATTATTTCAGAGTTTTTAACTCAAATCTTTGCTTGCGGGGGGGGGGGGGGGGGGGGGGGGGTCCCTGGAACAACATATTTTCAGATGGGGGTCAGTGGCCAATTACATAACATTCTTGGGGTCCTTGAAAAAAATGAAATATTGAGCACCACTGATACAGAAATATGAGGTTTTTCAGAAAACTGTCAGAATTTAGAAGACTTTTTTTTTTTAAATGTCGACGAAAAGCCAAGGTGGAAAAAGGTCTGAACCTTCTCCAGGTAGTTGGCCAAGCGGCTGTTGAGGCTCTGCATGGCTTCCTTCTCGTTGGTGCTGTTGCCATGGATGCCGTTGCCGTGCTGCAGACCGACCGGCCCGTTGAGGAGGAGGAGGTCACCCTGGCTGACGGAGGCCGAGCGGGACAGCGGCAGGGCTCCCCCGGCGAACGACACCGAGGCCCTGGAGCGAGCGCGGCCGCTGTCGCGCAGAGACAGGCTGGAGAAGGACGGCTGGCGGCCCATGGAGTAGCTCCTCATTGACATGGTGGAAGCCATGATGGGTTGGCTGTGAGGGACAGACGGGGAGAGAGGGAATGAATGAATAGTTTATTTCGATCTTTTTTTTTCCTTTTTCAGAGAGTCATTACAAATTAAACAGTTCAGGCAGGGGTGCCCCAAAAGGTATAGATTGCGATCTACCAGTAGATCACAAAGGCTGTGCAGGTAGATAACAGCATGGCATGGTCCTAAACATATATTTAATCTAAATATTAAAAGAAAATGGAATTTGTTGTCAGTAGCATTACAAAGTTATATACAAAAACTACCAATTTAATTTCCCCTCTATTTCCCCATTCCAAGTGTCTTTGTCTTATGTCTTGCTGTATGTAACGCTGCAGCGACACTATTCCAAAGCCCACTCAGGTACATTTTTAAACACATTTCAGCAATGGGATCATATCTTTTCTGGTGGGTAGATCTTGTTGAGCTGGTCATTTTGAAAGTGGCTCTCAAGTTAAAAAAAGTGTGGGCACCCCTGTTTTAAGGTGATCGAAAAGGCATAGGTGGAAGCTTATAGCTTATTAGTGCCTATATCCTTAAGACAATATATTCCAAAATATTAATGTGATACTATACATAACAAACAACATATAAACAAAACAAACAAAAAATATAAAAAAAGAGAAACAGAACAAAGAAACATTTACAAAAAAAAACAGAGAACCACAAAGAGAAACTAGGAGAAAAAAAAGACAAAAAGACATTGAAGGCATCCCACGGTATGCAGGGTGCTTAGCCCCCTCCTATACCCAGCTTTGTGTGTTGTGTGAGTACCACATAATGTGATGATTTGATTGGCTGAGCACGGAAGGTAATGATGTATGATGATACGTTTGCCCCTCACTTCACACGAGTGTGATTCTTTTTTTTCTTTATCTGTACTATAGAGCGTCGCAGTCCCTCCCCCTTTCAGAACAACGAGTGGCCCAGGAAATAAATCCCAATGCATTTTTCCCATAGGCATTTCTTAAAGTATTTATTTAAAGACGGTTACGCCGCGGATAAAGCCAACTCGGATCGTGACAAATCATGACAATGAACACAATGTTTTGGGCCAATCAAATAATTTATAAGAAGAAAATCAAAACAAATAGTGTTGTCTCCTGCCTCTATTTTCTTCTTTCTAATGATTTGATCAGCACAAAATATTGTGTTCATTGTCATGATTTGTCACGATCCGAGTTTGCTTTGTCCGCGGCGTAACCGTCTTTAAATAAATACTTTAAGAAATGCCTATAAGGAAAATGAACGGCGATTTATTTTCCGGGTCTCTCGAGGGGGCGGGACTGCAACGCTCTAGTCTATACGGTTACTAAGAAATATCCACTGAATATGTATAGCAACGCAAATGGAAACAAGTAGAAACTGAATCTGAAGAGAATGTTAGTGTTAAGTATATACCACACCGCTCTAAGAACAATGCAGAGTTGTTCAAAAGAAGAACGCATGCGATCAAAAGGAAATAAGGCTGCTTCAATGCTTAGACTGTTTCAATTGCATGTAAGCAATTCATAAAGGAGAACTTTAGTTTTTTTCAACCAAGGTTCATGTTTTAGGTAGTTATTAGAGAAAGTAAAAGATGAGTGTTAAACTTTTTTCATTTGCTGCTTTCTTTCGTTTTAGGGATTTTACCTGTTTTTGACAGGGGGGGGGGGGGATTCGAGGATGGGGCTAAACATGTATTTATTTACAAAATATTATGGCAATGTTTTATTATTATTTACTATAGTCCTAATAGACCCCAGGAAATTACATCTGGCCACAGAGGATCACAGGATCTGCTGAATGTGAAGGAGGTCTACTGGGGGGCTGCCATACTGTGTCATACATGTATAGGCTCAATATTGACACATTCAGTAGATCTCTTGATCTTTTGTGGCCAGATGTAATTTCTTGGGGTCTAGTAGGACTATAATAATAATAATAATAATAATAAAACTTTATTTGTATAGCACTTTCATGACATGAAATGCAGCTCAAAGTTCTTTACAGAGCAATGGAGAAAAAAGGAAAGAAAAGCAAGGCATAAACATAAAAAAACAAGCAGTAATGCAATACAGTGAGGACATGAATAACAAAAAATAAAAGATCAATTAAAAGCAAGGGTGTAGAAGTGGGTCTTGAGCTGCGCTTTAAAAATGTCTACAGAGGTACAGTTCCATGCCGTCGGCCCGTAGAAGCAAAAAGCTGCTTCCCCGTATTTTTTAGTTGCCATTTTTTTAGGCAAAGCGAGCAGGCCAGCAGTGGAAGACCTTAGGGGGCGGTTTGGGACATATTTAGGCAGGCAATCATGTAGGTAGGAAGGTGCGAGACCATTGAGAGCTTTATACACAAGTAAAATCATTTTAAAATCAATCCTAAAAACAACCGGAAGCCATTGCAGTGAAGCCAAAACTGGAGTAATTATGTTCTCTCATCTTAATTCTAGTTAAAACTCTGGCTGCTGCATTTTGGACAAGTTGTAATCTGTCAGTTGTTTTCTTAGGCAGTCCAGAAAAAAGTGCATTGCAGTAATCAAGCCGAGAAAAAACAAAGGCGTGGATTAGCGTTTTTGCATCGTTTTGGTGAAAAAGGCAATCTTGGTAACATGATTAATGTGTGAATTAAAATTCAATTCAGAATCAATAATGACCGCCAGGTTCTTTACTGTACTGTTACTTTCTACAGTCAGGTTGCCAAGTCTGCTTATTATTGATTATTTCTGCTCACTAGAACCGATTATGAGAACTTCTGTCTTATCCTCATTTAGCTTGAGAAAGTTCTCACTCATCCAGCATTTGATGCTAGACAGACAGGTCAACAGAGGGTCTAAAACACAGGGATCATCTGGAGCTACAGAAAGATATAGTTGGGTATCATCAGCTGCAGCATATAAATGAAAATTGACTCTGTGATTGGTAATGAGTTCTCCCAATGGCAGAATGTACAGGGAGAATAACAGAGGACCAAGAATCGAGCCCTGTGGAATACCAGAACCGATGTCGTGTTTTTTCTGAGTCAAACTCAGCTAGATTGACAAAACAACTTCTGTTTGATAGGTAGGAGGAAAACCAGGAGTCCAGGACAGGGCCGTACCAGACAGGCCTATCCAGTGCTCCAGACGCTGTATTAAAATCGAATGATCAATTGTGTCAAATAGTAAATAATAGTAAATAGTTTTATAATAAAAAAAGAAATCGCTATAATTCTTTGTAAAAATGGGGCAAAAGAATGTTTTGCCCCATGCTCGAATGCCCCCGCCCGCCTGTCAACAGCTAAAATCCCTAAAACGAAAGAAAGCAAAAAAACAAACAAAAAAACAATCATCTTTTTATTTCTCTACAACCTAAAACATGAACCATGAACTAATTCAGTTCTATTCTAGCATCAGGCCCAACTGTCACAGTTTGAGACAAGGAGAAGTAGCAGGACCCCAAGTGCATGACAATGCAATAGATTGTAATTGTAGAATTAAATACACGAGGGAGCCAGGAGCAAGAATACACAAGGAGAAATTCTAGGAAACTAGCCTACTAGGATTACAAGAAATAAAACACTGAAAGAACTGAAAAACCAGGGGAGTATATGTGTACACACAGGAGCACAACAGTAGCTCAACCGAAAAGTAAAACACCACCTAAAACTAAGAACAAGGAACACTAGAAATCATAACACATGTCACAGACCGTGACACCCAACTGTACTTGAAATACAAGCACAAAGTAGCTAGCAGCCCACTTGGGAAAACTAACGCACACACTGAGGATACATCACTGGCTGTTCAAACTAACTATCTGCCTCTAGAGATAAACTTTAATGCATTACTGACTTGATATGGTTACAGGCGCTCCAGTCAATTCCTCGCAGCTCTGTTCAAGTACAACTTAAACACAGCCAAGAGTACACTCAAAATGTAAAATGACTGCAGCTCAGTCGGAGTGCCTCACTATACGGGCTGAGGACACCCTTATGTATTCAATTTCTATGATAATGAGCCATATTACATATTCAAGAGGATTCTAATGAGGTTTCATCGAAGCAGAAATGGAGGAGTTAGCTCCAAATAATATGGACCTCTTTCGCAAGCATAGAAAGTGAAGTGTTAGAAGCTAGAGCCTTTTTACAGAGTTGTTGGGAAATAAGATTCCCGGGGACTATGGGTGAAGCCATCCATGGACACAAAACCTGAATGTTTCCACTCTCCAGCATTATTGGAACTATTAAACCCGATATTTGTCAAGCAATGCTCAAACTGTGAAAGATAAATGCTTCTATTCGTATACACTTTCAGATTTTCAGGGTTATCACTTTTGTACAAATCGGAAATCTGGTCTTTCGTTATCTTTTC
Source organism: Protomyctophum bolini (assembly GCF_963924005.1). Lineage (NCBI taxonomy): Eukaryota > Metazoa > Chordata > Actinopteri > Myctophiformes > Myctophidae > Protomyctophum > Protomyctophum bolini. The sequence goes on along the minus strand of NC_137883.1, from coordinate 3,244,000 downwards.
TCAATATTACATGGGTTTACTTTAAGGTTACCTGGTGTTCAAAGGAGAGGATTGCCAGTTCAAATTACACAGGGTCTTTACATAGTAGGAGGGTGCTCGCATGCAGGTGCCCTGACAGGACAGGGAGTTGTGTGTCTTTGAGTGTGCATGTTAAAGGTGTGCGTGTGTGTGTGTGTGTGTGTGTGTGTGTGTGTGTGTGTGTGTGTGTGTGTGTGTGTGTGTGTGCGCGCGCGTGTGCTCGCTCGTGTGTGTGTGTGTGTGTGTGTGTGTGTGTGTGTGTGTGTGTGTGTGTGTGTGTGTGTGTGTGTGTGTGTGTGTGTGTGTGTGTGTGTGTGTGTGTGACTGTGTGTGTGTCAGCAGGGTTTCAGTGGGAGATTAGCGGTCAAGGGAACCTCTCTGTCGCTGTCACCTGATCCTCACAACACTGGTTTCCCACAATACTACAAAGGACCTGCATGGCAAGAGACAGGCAGTCCTTGTTCAGATGAGAGATTGGAGGACTTGGGGATAAAATGATCAGGAAAATATTTAGACGGAATTCCAGCGACACAAGGAAGCACATTGTCCTACGACAGGAAATGGCCTTTCATTTAGTTTTTTTTCTCCATTTTGTGTCATTTTTCCTCGAGAGCATCTCACCGTCCGTTCCGCTGAAAAGACGTACGGTTTGTTGTGACATTCAGTAGGAGTCAGAAGAGGACAATGGACACAATGATTTTGTTGTACGATGGTCTCGCACACCGTAAATAGCCAAAATCTACAAGCTCACACCTTGTCATCTGTAACACATTATTGTTACTTGTAGATCAGTGAAATCGTAGATCAGTGAAATCGAAATAATGCTTATATTAAAAAAAAACACTTGTTGAAATTACTAGTGATATAGAAGCACCTGCATGTTGCACTTCCACAATCATGATTGCATTTCGTACAACAACAACATGACTATACAATGATTGCTGAAATGACTATGATCAGCCATCAATCAGTTGAAAGATGATCACCTGAGTTTAAAAACATCTTTTAAGACAAATTCTAGTTTTCCCAGTGTAGAATCCATAAAGACATTTGTAAAAGACAAACAAAATGGTTTACTTACGTATAGTGGGTACAAGTAGGAGTGGGTTTTGGTCAACTAGAGGAAGAAGTGAGATCCAGAGGAATGTAAGGAAGCTCTGTGTTGCTGGGTGATGCTACAGGTGTGCCTTTATACAGGTGAGCAAGGAGAGCGAGGAGCTACAGGAGAGGGAGGAGCTAAGGAGAGGGAGGAGCTACAGTATGCCAGTAGGCAAGTCAGCAGTACAGTGTACATGCAGGTTTGGTGTTAACCAATTTAGACCTGAGACCAGATTCTACAAATGTCTTCAAAAGCATGACAGTTTTATGAAAAACCCATATCTTTGTATGTCAGTGGTTCTCAAACCAAGGAGCCCCAGAATTATTATGGAATTGGGCGCGGACCCCAATCTCAAAATATGTTGTTCCAGGGACGTTAGCGACCCAATGCTAACGTAAGTATCATTATGGCTTGATCGATCGAAAGCACTATAAACGCGCAATTGCCATTAATCTATACGGCAATGGCATATGAGGGTTTTATTAAATAATGAGCTTTAATTGACGTAGATCTCGGCCAATGGTGTTAATATTCATCATGATACAATGTTCAAGTTATATAGGATTGGCATGTGGCTCAAGATGCATACGTTATCATTTAATATAACCTACAGAACTTACATAGTTTATTTGCAACATGTTATCAGAAAAATAGTCATGTTCAGTAGTTCAGGTGTTACCCTGTACATAGACTGAGAGGCCCACATATTTGAGCCTTATGCTATATAGATTTTAATAAATTATAAAAGAGCCTCACAGCTTTGGCCCAGGCTGTCTAACATGTGTATCTATGAGTTGACTTGACAATGTATGTTCGGTTGTAGGGTGTTGCCTGCCAAACATATAGACGATGTACAAGAAAATGTGCTTTACTTGGACATTCTTTTGCTTAATGTGGACCGGAGCTCAATTCATGTTGCAGCTCGGGCATTCAACATTCCTGTGCAATACCATACTGTAAGTCAGGGGTGCCCACACGTTTTAGATTCGAGAGCTACTTTCAAAATGACCAGCTCAACCAGATCTATACCGGCCAAAAATATATATATTATTTCATTGCTGAAAATAGTTACACATTAGGCATTATAGGCAAACGCTCTTGGAACGGGAAATAGAGGGGGGGGGGGGGGGGGGGGGGATGGAATTGGTAGGGTTTTTTTTGTATATAACTTTGTAATACTGACGTTTGTGCGAAAACAAAACTCTTGAAATTAAAAGAAGTGGGGCCCATTGCATTTTAGGTTTCGAGCTTCCCTTTTTGATGTCTATGAATCAAGTGAAGTCACCTTACTACGTAGTTCAAGTGGCAGATGCCAAGAAAAGTTTTGTATTTATTCAAATGATATATTTTAGGGGCATGTCATGTGGTCTATGCCTGCACAGCCTGTGTGATCTACAGATCTACCTTTTGGGCACCCCATGCTGTAAGTCAACAGCTTCAGCCTGCAGGTCAAGTAGCCGTTTTTGTTTTTTATTTTCTTTCCCCATGTTCTTTTAGTCCTCTTTTCAGACATCAGAAAGCATTGCAGGCAGTATTTAACTATGATATAAAAGCTGTAATAGCTTAGAGGGGGGCTTTGTCGTAAATTATTGGCCAGTCATATGTGCTTATAATACCTATTGCAAGCACATCAATTCCGTACCCATAATCATAAGCGAGATATGTTGTTATATTATAGTACACGATGTGACTGACATGAACCTTATCCCTGTGTGGACACTGTGTTGTTTTTGGCAGCAAATTTTAGTTTTAGTCATTAGTCTCTTGAATAGTTTTCATTGAGTTTTAGTCACATTTTAATCACCTGGAATGTTTTAGTGTTTAGTCTGTAGTTTTAGTCGACTAAATATCATGAGATTTTAGTCGACTAAATCTACAGGTCGACTGAAACTTATTTTGGCGGGCCTTGATGCCGTTGTAATGGCTGATTTTACACTTGCTGAAAATAGCCGATTTACAAGCTCACAACGCGTCGCAGCGAGCTTGTAGATTGGCTATTTTCGGCATGCAACCAAGTGTAAGATGACTTGATAGTAGATCTCTTGTTCACTAGTCCTAACATTTTAGTCTAGTTTTTATTTGTTGACAAAATTTATATTTAGTCTCAGTTTTAGTCCGTTGTTTTTTTTTTTCAGTTTCTATTTAGTTTTGTGAAAAAGGTAGTCGACGGACATTTTTCGTTTAGTTTTAGTCGATGAAATCAACACTGGCACAGAGGTGTAACCTTTCCTAGACGGTGACACCGAGTCGACTGTCTCACGGTAACCCGACGCGCTGTGTCCTCAACAGTTGTAAAATATTCAACAACTAGGAAAAGCCAGCTGGCCAAAGCTGTTTTAAAACGACCATGATGTGGGTCCTTCAGGCCCTGAAGAAGGATAGATAGATAGATAGATAGATAGATAGATAGATAGATAGATAGATAGATAGATAGATAGATAGATAGATAGATAGATAGATAGATAGACTTAAACTTTATTACAGGCTCGTGGCCCACAAGGTAAGACAGTACATCACATACGAGAATACAAATAAATAAATAAAAACAGTACATTTACCCAGCCCCACAAGTTACTACTCTAGGTGAGGCACTCATGCCAGTGTCCTCTGATGGTAGAAGTGCACCTTAGATAGATGGAGAGGAGAGTTGCACAACTCAGTTCACACAGGTGTGATTTTTTTTAACGAAACAAGGCAGAAGGAAAAAGCAAGGTGCCAGGGGCGTAGTGAGGTCATTGTGGGCCCCGGTGCGAGAATATTTTGTAGGCCCCCCACCACCGCCATAAACAAGTGTGCGTGCGCGCGCCCATGCACACACACACACACACACACACACACACACACACACACACACACACACACACACACTCACACAATAGGACAGGTATAGACTAACATTACAGGTGAGGTGACCGGCCACACAATTAAATTATTCAATTAAATTCAAAGGGGCTTTATTGGCATGAGAACATATGGTACAGCATTGAGTAAACTTGTCCACTCACAGTTAACAGTATTTGTATTGAGTTTGTGCTTGAAATGTACTGTAATTCTGCAAACAAATATTTCAATCAATCATTTAAACCAGCCTTTCAGCACCACATGCAGACAGCACCAGCTGCCAAGCTCAGTGTCCATATATTCATCAATAAACAACCTGCCCTGACTTGGGCACAAAAACAAAACTACCACAGCCTGATGTCTCCAAACTATGAAACATAAAAATAAATAAAAACACAGCTCATTATATGCCTTACAAAACCACAGCATGGAATGGATGTGGCTGTTGCCAGAGTACTCACTCATTAGAAGGTGACAAACAACCTGCACTGACTTGGGCTCAAAAACAAAACTACCACAGCCTGATGTCTCCAAACTATCAAACATTCAAATATAGCATTATACACTAACAGAACTTGTACAAAGATTATATATTCCACTTCCACAGAATGTCCATAACCATCAAGAAAAACACAGCTCATTATATGCCTTACAAAACCACAGCATTAATGAATGGAATGGATGTGGCTGTTACCAGAGTACTCCCTCATTAGAAGGTCACCTTACGGGCCTTGTACTCAGCAAAGTCAGCAAAGCCCTCGCTCTGCAGTTCTCAATAGAAAGCGTAGCCAGTCCACTGAGTCTCTTGTCCCATGCTGCTCCTTAAATAAGTCTTTATCAACTTTAGCTTGGACAATGAGTGCTCTGCACTCTACAGTGACAGGTATGGTGAGATATAACATTAATGCAGTGCGAACATCAGTAAATTATGCCACTATATGTGTCCCTGTCAGGGCTAACTGGCACATGACAGCACAGGCCTTTGCAATTTGCAACTCTAGATTTATTATAATGATATAAAGTGACCATCAATTTGCATCTGCTTGCATTAAACAACATTAAACTCACCAACATTGCAGCTGTAGGGAAAGCTTGAATATCCACTTTGAAACTGCAAAGCTTTTGTTTCAGAAAAATACACCGAATATTTTTCCCACTCAGCTCTGCACTTTGTTTTTCTTCTTTTTTTTAGTTCTATCTCACTACTAGAACTTTCTGATAAGATTGTTGGCACTTAAGTTGGCTGTCAACAACAGCGTCCATTTGTTTTTTCAATGTTGTGGACCGGAGCGTGGTGAAATAGTTGCTAAAATATGATACTGCATAATGATTGGCTCTGCTGCATGCCTATGAAGAGTACTGACCAATGAGCTGTGCCTAGCGCCTTGCTAGACACCAGGTTCCATGTCTTCCTCCTGTTCCCATAGCTCAGCTAGCTGCCCCTTCTGTTTGTGTGTATGTGTGTGTGTGTATTCACAAAACAGCGCCCGTCAGCTGTTTATTTTCTGTTTTTCCCTTCCCCTCATGGGCCCCTAGGGGGCGCTGGGCCCCAGTGCTTTGCACTGGCTGCACTGCCTTATCTTACGTTGCTGCAAGGTGCATCAAGAAACAATAATTATGCTTGACTGCATGGAAGAACATTATAAACAATAGGCCTGCCGCCTAACTCCCCGACTGTAATGATCGCTCTGGATTAAGAGCATCTGCTAAATGCCTAAATTGTAAATTGAAGGCTGATCTTATGAGCATTGATTGATTGATTGATTGATTGATTGATTGATTTTTTTATTTCAGAGTATGTAGAATGGGTACATTTCAAACGAAAGCACAAGTCAATACAACAACTGTTGCTTTGTGGACGATCCATGATTCAGCATTACACTCTTTAAAGGGACACTTCACCCTTTTTGCAAAAAAATATATTTTAATGACGTTTAGAAGCTTTAGATCACTTTCCTGGGGGTATTTATGTGTGTAATATGTGGTTTTAGATATTTTAGATTGTAGCAGTGAGCCTGTTGTCTCTGATGTCATGGACACTGGTCTCACTACCTTCCTGGACTACAATTCCCATAATTATTTTGTGCACTGCTCCTCCTTGTGGATAGGGGGGAGAGCTGTCTTACTGAGACAACATGTAGTCCAGGAAGGAAGTGAGCCCAGTGTCCATGACATCAGAGACAACAGGCTCACTGCTACAATCTAAAATATCTAAAACCACATATTACACACATAAAGACCCCCAGGAAAGTGTTCTAAAGCTTCTAAACGTTATTAACATATATTTTTTTGCAAAAAGGGTGAAGTGTCCCTTTAACAACAGGGTCCATCATAATAACTGAGATAAAACTTTTTTTATGAAATGCAAATTCCAATGCATTTGTATATATTACAGGAAACTCCCGTTAAACTTTCCAACAAACTCCGGTAAACTCCCGAATTGTACCATCACACCTGTATATTACCGTATAAATGCCTGCTAAACTTGAGGTTTACGGGCAAATCTAGTGCCCATAATTCACGCAGTCATTGCCAGTGTATAGGCCACGGGCCTTATTGTAGGCTGCACCTAAACTACCACTACAGAGAAAGCCCTAATTTATAGGCCTATACTTTCAATTAACATTTTGACCAATTTCTGAAACTATTTGTAAATGTTTGTAGATTTTAGAAAATCTTTGGAACTGTTTTGCCTACATGCCCATTGCATTGCCCATTCATCATAGGGAAACAAGTAGGTCGAAATTGCTTTAATTGAAATGATTGACCTTATTCCTGTGAACTGTCGCCACTGTGTGGCTAAGAGTGGCAAATGCAGCCTACAGAACCAGGCATTTGGCAATCAGCAGTTCAGCACACGAGCTTCAAGCAAGAGCCTGAGCGACAAGTGCTTCCTATAGTGCGACTAGTGTATATTCCTGCACTATACCTGCATCGAGTGACCTTGGTACATAGAATTTGATCTATTGAAGATTCTGACCTTCAAATGTACATCATTTTCGTTTTGATTGTATTGCTGTATTGTTGTATTGTTCTTTCTGCTTTGGCAATGTAAACGGTAGCAAGACCACTCGCCCTTGGCGAGCAGTCTGGGCGATTGGTCTTGGCGACTCGCCAAAAGGGGAAGTCCACTTGCCCCGAGGGGAAGACCACTGGGCCCGGGGCGAAATGTCTTCACCTTTTGGCGACTGGTCTTCACTTTTTGGCTAGTGTTTTCTTCACTTTCAGCAACTGCAGCCTTTGCTAGCTACTGTGCTAAATCCGTCTTTTATATAATTTGATCAATCCATGACATCCATGCGCGTCGCGGTGAAATCCGTCGTTTCTATAATTTGATCAATCCATGACATTGTTGTTAGAAGAACAGCTCAAATATTGAATGTGAAGACATAGTGTAGTACAAATCCTGGTGTGATCTTCTTAAAAGTGGAAGGATCATAACACACGTCTAAGGTATTTTTCCCCCTGACTTTCTGTTGGTAAGGTTTTTACTCTTTCACATCAGTGCACGGCTGATTCAAGCCATGCATTTAGGGGTAAAAAGGTACCTAAGGTAATGTAAACATACAGCATTTTTTTATTTAGCAATTAAAAGCATGGGTCTAAAACTACAAGTAACTTCATGGAATAAATTATAGCCTACTTGCAGTGTTAGCTGCAAGCAGTTTTACGCCACATGTATTTATTTGAAAACTCAATTAGCCTATAGTTACTATATAGTTAGATTGTATCATTGCCAAAGATAAAAACTAAAAGTTTACATCTGTAGCCTAGCTGTGAGATGGTCTGCGTTAGCTGCTGATACTTCAGCACTTTGGTTAGAAAGGCTTCTTCACACACACACACACACACACACACAGTCACACACGAACACGAAGCAGTAAAACATCGCATTTATCAACTTTTCGCTGCGCGCCTCACAAGGCTATTGGATTTATTTGTGCTTCGTCTTTGCACAATGCACGTATAGGCATACATTGTGTAGAGCTGTGTGTGTGTGTGTGCGTGCGTGTGCGGGCTGACGGCATTGCGTCCTCTCTCCACTGTCTTTCTGTGAGTCCCCGATTTCGGAGCTGCAAAATGCAAGAAATAACGCACTTTATGTGCAAACTCCTCGGTGCGCCTTGGAATTGGAGCGCAATGGAAATGACTAAATGAGCATGCTCAGGGTCGAGTGGTCTTCCCCTTTTGCCGAGAAGGCTTCACTTTCTGGGGCGATTGGTCTTGGCGACTCGCCTCGGAAAGTAAAGACTTCTCGGTAAAAGGGGAAGGTCACTCGCCAAAGGTGAAGTCCACTTGCCGAGGCGAGAAGTCCGGTATTCATGTAAACGTATGTTTTCTCATGCCAATAAAGCCCTTTGAATTGAATTGAATTGCTTCCCTTCCCAGCCAGGAGAGGGCAGCAACGAGCTATGTTACAGTGTGATCAAGCAACATTGCACAAAACAAACTATCTATCTATCTAGAATAGAATAGAATATAATGTGCATTCTATTTATCTCTTTTAATATATTTTTTTATTTTTATTTTATATTTCCTGTTATATTGTATTGTTTGTGTTATGGATCTTCCTGGGTCTGAAATAAAGATTGATTGATTGATTGACTGATACCTAGCCATCCATCCATCCATCCATCCATCCATCTACAGTATCTATCTATCTATCTATCTATCTATCTATAATAGAATGTGCATTATATTTATCTCTTTTATATATATGTATTTTAATTTTATATTTCCTGTTTTATTGTATTGTTTGTGATATGGATCTCCCTGGGTCTGAAATAAAGATTGATTGATTCCTATCTATCTATCTATCTATCTATCTATCTATCTATCTATCTATCTATCTATCTATCTATATACACCGTTGTCCACTCTGCCAGTCAAGGTGGGTCAAAGTTTGGTTGTTAGGTCAATAAATATATGATTAGACTGGCGTGACACCAGGATACTGCCCATGACCCCACTTAACCCCTCAAGACCTCTGTCACATGTGATCATGTGATCAGATCTCTATATATACCCTCATACGTAGAAACGTGTTTTTTACACATTTAAACATTCATCCAAGCACACTTGTCCCTTCACCAGAAAACAGTGTAAAACCAGGAAATTGCTTGGGGCAAACGTGATCAACAACAAAGAAATCAATAAAATGTTTCAACCAAATTGCAGTTACCGTAACCAGCATTGATTCATCTTCTTGTGTTCTCCCACAACACAAACATTAAATGTCATGGACAATGAAGTAAAGGGAAATGTAAGTCATCTTGACCCAACACGTTTGCCATCGACAATGAAAGGAGAAATTATAGGTCAAATGTTCGTCAAATATGACGTACACTAGACTAACATTAAAACATTCCAGGTGACTAAAATGTGACTAAAACTAAATGAAGTTTGATTCCAAAGACTATATGACTATAGACTAAAATAGAAACTTGCTGCCAAAAAAACAACACTGCACGTACTGTGACGGCCCCAGGGCCTATGTCTGGGTGTATGTGTGTGCTTTACTAATACTAATCTGTATTTCAGTGTGATGGGACCTGGTTGGAGAGTGGTGGCAATCAAGGATTGGAGGCAGCTGGCCAGTGCCTCCAATCACTATAAAAGAGCCACCTTGCCATTGGTTCTTTCTCTTCCACCTGGGCCACACATATTGTTTGTTTGACTATCAGTTGTTGTTGGAAACATGCGTGTAGGGCCAATATGTCTTTCTTTCTATAATCATTCACCAGAGATATACGGTTTAACGTGCTCACACTTTGGGACTTGCAGCGTCTTGTTGTTGTTTACTCACTTGTTGTATAGTTGTTTGTCGATTGATGACTGCAAGGTTGGTATTATTGGTAGGAGTTTGCGTTGTGTGAGTGTATGGTTCAAAATAAACGGGGGAAAACAAAACAAGAACAGGCTCCAGACATAAACTAAATAAAGGTCTCAAAAAACAGACGAGTGCAGGGTTCGATAACAAATAATAAAGTAGGCTACTTTTCTTTCTTTCTTTCTTTCTTTCTTTCTTTCCTTTCTTTCTCTAACTGCGCTGTTTGTGCGTTGCGTGCAAGCTGTTGAAAATCTGTATCTCTACTGGCGTCTTTCTTTCTACAGCTGTGAGCCTGTGGCTTAATTAAAGGGAACCATGGTGCCATTTCTCAAGGCAACCAGTGGGGGCGCCATTTGGTCAAATCAAATAAGATGGCTCCTACAATGCGTTCGTTGGACTTTAAACTTAATTATTCTATTTAATAAATTTTTGCATTTATCCCATGCTCTTAGCACCTTAGTTGACGGTACAAATCCAATAAATAGATAACATCTTCTACCAGCACAGCCTTCAAGCACCACCAGTCCCTGGACTAATCCTTATTAACAGTCCACTGGACCATCTCTCACAACACCTGATTTTAAAATCAGTATTTGTAAAACCTGTAAAATAATGCCAACCCGTGAAGCTGCTTAGTCGGGTTTTGCTATAGACAGGAAAGCCGGTCGTTTATTGATTGGCCGCATGATGTCTTTCGTCGACTTTTAGTGCCCTAAACAAATGTTAAGTTCCATATAGACTTCCATATATAGGCTGGCAAACGATTTACGTCACAAGTAGCGATGGAGCTCGATAACCGATACCCGACATAATCCGATAACGACTTAACAAGCTTATTGAGTACCCGTTATCAATAAGCGTTTGGACTTAGCCTGTTATCGAGCATATACTGTATAGCGGTGTTCGTTATCGTTAAAAAAAAATGAACTAGCTCCATCCCTATAGTCATACGTGCTCCGAACAAACGTGAGTGAATTAATTATTTTATTTAAGTGTCATGCCACTTCGTCGTGGCCTCATCCAATACATCCAATACATCCAATATTATATTATTATTGAATTATTATTATTATTATTATAAGTCTAAGATCAGACGTATTAATAGGAATTACTGGAAAGCGATATTCAACATTTCAAGAAAGCCTTATTTTCATAATGGTCATAGAAGAGCATGAGCCATATATCATATCATGTCCACGTCCTCGCTGCCTCGCTTTGAAATAAGACTGACGCCTCTCAACAGTCACTTCAGTGTTGAAGTGATTGTTTCCTGTTTGGAAACACTTGTTGGCAGGCTGTGTTGCATGCCTGCCTGCCTGCCTGCCTGCCTGCCTGCCTGCCTGCCTGCCTGCCTGCCTGCCTGCCTGCCTGTCTGCCTGCCTGCCTGCCTGCGCCTGCCTGCCTGCCTGCCTGCCTGTCTGCCTGCCTGCCTGCGCCTGCCTGCCTGCCTGCCAGTTTTGTGTATACAGCAGTGTAGTGCTCGTTGTCTCATTGCCAATAATATAGACTACACTGGTTCTCAAAAAAATGCATGTCAAGGAGCCCCGAATTCATGCAGTATGTGTTAAGCTGAGCAGCCCAAATGATTTGTGTTTGAAATATTGAAAGATTATCCAAAATCATTCAATCGAAAATAGCACATATACTGTACAAGCTCTTGGGCTGTCACCCAACTGATTTTCGTGCTATATTAAAAATAGTATAGGCCTATTGTATTTCGTTTTATTATGTTCCTATATACAGGTTTAATGTTTGTTTTTAGTTCAATGTTTATTTTGTAAACACCATTGACAATGAAGGGAAACTTTACGTCATATTGTCCCTCATTACGTCATAATTGTCTCTATTGTTAATGGCATTTAATGTTTGTGTTGGCACCGTTACATCACCATTACATCACCTAATCAACATGAGTTAGACTTTAATATATTAGCGCCCATAACTTCACACGGGTGTGATTTTTATTTTGGCAAATGGCAATACAGTCACAGAGAAATGTCCAGTGGACGCGTGTTGGGTTTAATTTCAACCGAGTCCCTGTTGACTTTTCTGTATAAAATATAATTAGAAATTGTTGTGAACTGTATCATAACTTCTCCACATCTGTACAAAATATTTCAGTCTACCAGAGATTATTCACATGGAAGTGGGCATGTATGGCAGCTGTGGAAATGAAAACCTAAAGCATGCTGTTTGTTTGTCACAGTGACAGCTTTAGTTTATTTGATGTATTCTTAACCAGAACCAATTTCACCGTATCATTACATTATTGCCCAGCAGGCATTTTATAACACATCATAGCTTACCGATCCTGCTTTTGCTGCGTTAAAGGCCTTTCCAATCCTCACATACTGTACATACAGTCAGTATAATATCCATCCAACCATCTTCAACCGCGTATCCGTAGTCGGTTCGCGGGGGCAACAGCTCCACCAGAGAGCTCCAGGCTTCCCTTTCCAGAGCAACATTAGTAACTGTCTCATCATATTTATTCATTTGTTTCATTTCAGTTATGGTTTTACATGATTATATTCATTTTACCTTGTACTTTTTCTTTTTACATTTTCCATAAAAGGAAAGAAAAGGAGCAGGAAGACGATACATCTTTTTGATACCTGCACCTTCCTCCTGGGGGATCCAGCGACGTTCCAAGGCCAGTGAGTCAATGTGAATCCTCCAACTTGGTCTGCCCCGGGGTCTCCTACCAGTGGAACGTGCCTCGAGGACCTCCCTATAGAGTAGGAACACTTCATGACCATAGGTGAGAGTATGAACACTTCATGACCATATAGGTGAGAGTAGGAACACTTCATGACCATAGGTGAGAGTAGGAACACTTCATGACCATATAGGTGAGAGTAGGAACACTTCATGACCATAGGTGAGAGTAGGAACACTTCATGACCATAGGTGAGAGTAGGAACACTTCATGACCATATAGGTGAGAGTAGGAACACTTCATGACCATAGGTGAGAGTAGGAACACTTCATGACCACAGGTGAGAGTAGGAACACTTCATGACCATATAGGTGAGAGTAGGAACACTTCATGACCATAGGTGAGAGTAGGAACACTTCATGACCATAGGTGAGAGTAGGAACACTTCATGACCATATAGGTGAGAGTAGGAACACTTCATGACCATATAGGTGAGATTAGGAACACTTCATGACCATATAGGTGAGATTAGGAACACTTCATGACCATAGGTGAGAGTAGGAACACTTCATGACCATAGGTGAGAGTAGGAACACTTCATGACCATAGGTGAGAGTAGGAACACTTCATGACCATATAGGTGAGAGTAGGAACACTTCATGACCATAGGTGAGAGTAGGAACACTTCATGACCATAGGTGAGAGTAGGAACACTTCATGACCATATAGGTGAGAGTAGGAACACTTCATGACCACAGGTGAGAGTAGGAACACTTCATGACCATATAGGTGAGAGTAGGAACACTTCATGACCATAGGTGAGAGTAGGAACACTTCATGACCATAGGTGAGAGTAGGAACACTTCATGACCATATAGGTGAGAGTAGGAACACTTCATGACCATATAGGTGAGATTAGGAACACTTCATGACCATATAGGTGAGATTAGGAACACTTCATGACCATATAGGTGAGAGTAGGAACACTTCATGACCATAGGTGAGAGTAGGAACACTTCATGACCAGAGGTGAGAGTAGGAACACTTCATGACCATATAGGTGAGAGTAGAAACACTTCATGACCATATGAGAGTAGGAACACTTCATGACCATATAGGTGAGAGTAGGAACACTTCATGACCAGAAGTGAGAGTAGGAACACTTCATGACCATAGGTGAGAGTAGGAACTAAACGAAGGAATGAAGATACAGTATAATATGCAGTGCCATAGGGGTTTAACGATACATTTTAACAGCGATACGATACGTATCACGATACATGGTTGACGATACGATACAAGATATCGGTTCATTATGGCGATCTGATACGATACGATTCAATGATTTGAATTCGATACAGTAACGATTTAAAATACATTGACATTATTTTGAGTAAGTAAGTAATTATTTTATCTTCTAAAAATTGCTAAACACCATGCACCAAAAATAGTAAAAAGTAGTATTGATACAATCGATTATTTGCATTGCAAAACGATACGATACATAGTCGATGTTGCTGTTTTCATTTCGATATACTTTCGATTCATGAAATTAAAATCGATGTTTCGACGCAGTTACTATATCGTTACACCCCTGCAGTGCTAATTACATCAGCAAGTATAGGGATGCCAGGGTAAGGGTCCATGAGGTTCAATTAAGGCTTGGGATTTTGTTGTGCAAGTCAATGCTGCAGTGTATAGTCACTGATTGGTTTAACCCATTTCGACTTGAGACCAGATTCTAAAAATATCTTCTAAATCATGACGGTGTTCTGAAAAACCTCTCTTTCTATGTCAGCGGTGCTCAAACTGTTTCATGTCAAGAAGCCCTAGAATGAAATGTATTTGGCCCCCGACACACCATCTGAGAATATGTTGTTCCATGCAGGGACACCCCCCAGAAGCAAAAAGATTTGAGAGTTAAAAACGTTCGCTCTGAAAGAATTATCTATTCAAAGATTTGCACCACATTATGATACATTTTTCAAAAAGATTGCAGATCTATATAAGCTCGTATAGCACGGCACTCGGTGCCGCGCTACGAGCTTGTAGATCTGCCATTTTTCAATGGCTAAAGTTTAAAATAATTGTTAAAACACCAAAAGCGGTGCACGTCCAGAATGGGCTATAATTGGAGCTCTATAGGCTCATGGCTGACGGGTAGATCAGAGTGCAGAGGCAGTCAATGATAAGAATCTGTGGTGAAGAAATTGCAAGCAGAAATTGCAGGCAGATATCGGCTAGATGTGAACAACTCTGGAGGTTCGCAGCACCTGCTGCTTATCCCTTCTTTTATACTGCGTTAACTACTGACCCCTCCTAACACCACCATTAAGGTTTCCTCTTTCCTCTGCCCGCGCGCGCATGTGCGTGTGTGCGTGTGTGTGTGTGTGTGTGTGTGTGTGTGTGTGTGTGCGTGTGTGGGGGGGGGGGGGGGGGGGGACACACGTCAGACCACTCAGAATGTGTGTGGAGATCATTATCGGAGGGCTTGGTAACATTTAAGATAAGGATCTTTATGTGTAGCTGGTGAATGTACTGAAAAGTTGAAAGGGGGAGTTTTGTGTGCGTGCGTGCGTGTTACCTTTACTGTAAGCTTACAATAAGGACACAACCATTTTTATGTAGCTTAAACAATAGGAGCTTGGTTTATATTTGCTAAATATTCTCACTCTCAAGTAGTAAATAGACCTTTATTGATCCGACAGGGGAAATGTATTCGTCATATAGAGTATAGGCAGCACAGCAGTAATAATAATAGCATCACAAAAACACCATCAATACTGAACAATAGTACACATTAATGTATACACGCGTGCTATCAATGGGCATATCGCTGTACCTATAGCTCAAACTCAAACTCAGTGAAATAAACAGTAATTTATAGAGCTATATAGTTAGCACTTGACATCCATCTATAGCAAATAATAAATCAGCCTTTAAGAAAAATTGGTAAAGAGTTATATTTACTTGAATGACCAGTTGAAAGAACAACTTTAGGCTAAATATATTTATAGCTATTACATATAGTTACTATAGTTTGTTTAAATTACTTTTATACCTAATTGAGAATTGATGTATGTTATTTAATTGTGTTTTATATTATATATACTGATATTGATGAACTGAATTAATGCAATTCATACAGAGCCCCTGAATGGCCATGCATTCAAAACATATTTTATCTTGTCCGTACAAGATATTATCTCGTCCGTACAAGATATTATCTTGTCTGTACAGTACAAGATATTATCTTATACTTACAAGATAATGATTACTGTATCTTGTGACTGCCATGGCATCAGCTAATGGGGACCATTTTCAAATAAACTATTAGTAACGATCGAGTTTGCACAAATCTGACCACGGCTGTGTGCTGTGAATCATACGATATGGGACACCCTGTCTGTTGCGTATACTGTATACTTTCTCACTGATCCCCGTTTATAGTCCTGGCCAAAGTTCCCATCTCAATCCTAACTCCCATTCATATATGCTCCAGATTTAGGTGATATAAATGTGACCACCGTGGTGGTTACACAACATGACGTACCGTGGCTGAGCTGCGGTGACATATAAGAAGCGACTCACCCACCGCTTCAACCCCCAGCACTTTCTCTCTGCTTCTATACTAACCACCGCCACCGCGTTCACCCTGGCTCGCTCCGTCGGAGGGAGGTCGACTTCGGGGCCCTCCTGCAAAGCCATAATGTGACTAAATGTGACTGAGGGACTGCCTTTTTTTTTTTTTTTCAGTTCTTTTCATATATGAAAGCAGGGAATCAAGGCTTCAAATGGACATATTGGTTGTTCAGTTTGACCCACCAGTTTTGGAGATATGGCTTATAGAGTAATGTCTTGCAGAAAACAGCGAGTTGAGAAAACTCGCTTGAAAGGTTCACTTCTGTGGTCTCTAACATTACACCTATAGCTACATGTTTAAGCATTTAATTCATATTTACATGTCGATTTCAGCGCTGACATTTATTTCAGACATGCTCTAGTATGTGAAGAGTATGCCTGTGCTATTAACTCGTAAAAAACTCTGGTGAAAAGCTGTAATTTGTGGGATGGCAGGCTCTCAGTCAAATCTGGTCACATATTGATTAGGTGAAAACGTTCCCACCAAAAAGGTGAGTAGGCTATATAGCTTATCACCTTTGATAATTGTATCGATGGTCCAGGTGATGAATACCGATTGTTTACAGTTTACACTATATCCATGACACGAATCCCCCCCGCCCCCCTCTTTGCAATAAGATTTGCATTGTGAGACAAATTTATATTTAAAATAATAACAGAGCTTGAGGCTCGTAACCAGGAAACACAAGACAATAATCAGTACTGTACTGCAGGGATACTCAAATAGATTTACCTGTGGGCCACATTACAAAAATGGCAAGGGCCCAGGGGCCAGTAGATAAAATTACGACATTAATGATACTTGATAACTTCTCTCTTTCAATTGCTTTATTTTCGCAAAATGTATCAAAGTACAATGTGCATGCACACAATATGTAAATAAATAAATGTGTTACATTTTCTTGCATAAACACAAAGAGCTGTTTCCATAACTGCACAAATTATTGCACATAACATGAGTAGCTGTTATAATAACATAATAACATAACATGAGTAGCTCTTTGCCTGCCTGCCTGCCTGCCTGTCTGTCCATGAGTAGTTATTTGTCTGTCTGTCAATGAGTAGCTGTCTTACTGTCTGCCTGTCTATGAGTAGCTGTCTGCCTGCCTGTCTATGAGTAGCTGTCTGTCTGTCTGCCTGCCTGTCCAATTGTCCATGAGTAGCTGTCTGTCTGCCTGTCTGAGTAGCTGTCTGCCTGCCTGCCTAATTGTCCATGAGTAGCTGTCTGTCTGCCTGTCTATGAGTAGCTGTCTGCCTGCCTGCCTAATTGTCCATGAGTAGCTGTCTGTCTGCCTGTCTATGAGTAGCTGTCTGCCTTCCTGCCTGTCCAATTGTCCATGAGTAGCTGTCTGTCTGTCTATGAGTAGCTGTCTGCCTGCCTGCCCAATTGTCTATGAGTAGCTGTCTGTCTGTCTATGAGTAGCTGTCTGCCTTCCTGCCTGTCCAATTGTCCATGAGTAGCTGTCTGTCTGTCTATGAGTAGCTGTCTGCCTTCCTGCCTGTCCAATTGTCCATGAGTAGCTGTCTGCCTGCCTGTCCAATTCTCCATGAGTAGCTGTCTGTCTGCCTGTCTATGAGTAGCTGTCTGACTGCCTGCCTGTCCAATTCTCCATGAGTAGCTGTCTGTCTGTCTGCCTGTCTATGAGTAGCTGTCTGCCTGCCTGCCAGCCAGCAAGTTGGTTAACAGAAAATAAATTGTTATGGCTGAGTAAAATAAAATACAATAAACACAATTTGCCTGAAAATAGATTACCCAGCTATGACCTTTTTCATGAAAAAAAATGAGTAGTGATATGGCTGACTGAGTAAAATAAAACAATCTACCTGAAAATAGATAGCTATAAGTGAAGAGAAATTTCCGCAATTTCCGCAATTTCCATTTCCGCAATTTCCGCAATTTCCATTTCCGCAATTTCCTCAGTTTCCATTTCCGCAATTTCCAGAATTTCCATTTCCACCATTTCCGCAATTTCCGCAATTTCCGCAATTTCCATTTCCGCATTTCCGCAATTTCCGCAATTTCCATTTCCACCATTTCCGCAATTTCCGCAATTACAATTTCCGCAATTTCCGCAATTTCCGCAATTTCAATTTCCGCAATTTCCGCAATTTCCGCAATTTCCGCAATTTCCATTTCCAACTATTAATGGCAGCTGGGTTTCATCATTCAAATAAAATAGAATTCTGTCCGTTTAGCTATAAAATTATGTCAGGGAATAGGGATACACAGTATATGTCTTTCATTTGCATTACATCTCCCCCCCCCCCCCAAGCTTTTATTTTCATTCGAGTAATAGTACAACTCTAATAGTAGTACTTATAACAATGTAATTAAGCCCCTTCATATTCCTCTATTCCATGTTCATTGTATCTGCTAGGGGCGGGTGCGCTGTTACTGGTGTATGAGTGCGTGCGTGCGTGCGTGCGTGCGTGCGTGCGTGCGTGCGTGCGTGCATAGTTATCTTACTGGCATGCTGATGCTGAAAATAAACATTAACATGATTGTTAATGGTATAGTATATTATATTAACATATACTCCGTGACATTACCGTACATTTAGTCAAATCCAGAATGTTCATTTCACTGTATTGTTGCTAACTTTTCTATTGTCTATTTATTTATTTTTTAATCAAAATCTGGAAAATGTTCCCCTATAATGGCATGCCCCAAAAATAGCAGGGTTTTTTAAAGGGGCGCGTATAGGTATACGTGCTACTGCGGCGCGGTTTCAGTTTCAAACGTTATAATATTTGTATTCTCTCTCTATCTGCTCACCTCACATTTCAGCACTTATATATACTCTCCTCAAGTAAGTTGTTGATCAATATGCAGAGCGGCCATGCACGATGAATATGCACGAGGCGTCTGTCTGTGCAGGCGGGCGGGCGGGCTGGCGGGTAGCCGGGGTGGGTAATTGCCTGCCTGTGGGGGGGGGGGGGGGGGGGTGGTGGCGGGCACTGCAGTCATTTGCATCTTGTTGTAGATCCTGCAATCAGCGTTCTATTCATTAGCCCTGCGCCAGTCACATCATCTGCTGGCCACTCCAAGCTGCCAATCTCCCCCTCAGCTTATAACCATGCGCGTCTGGGAGAAAGAAAAAAAAAGAAGATTGAATGAACAAAGTTTCAATTACAGCCCCGACCGAGGCATGGTTGCGAGTGGTGTAACAACAAGTCTTCAACCCTATATTTAAGCTGCTTCATATACGCATCCAAGGCGATTGACCGGTTTCTGCAACGTGAAAGAAATAAAGGGAGGGGAGGATTTGCAAATCACCATAATCTTTTTTTTTTTTTTTTTTTTTTTACATAATTGTCTATCATGGTCAGTCTGCACCAGCTATATGAGACACAGCTAGGAGACACAGCTAGGAGACACAGCGAGAGCACCAGCTAGGAGACACAGCTAGGAGACACAGCGAGAGCACCAGCTAGGATACACAGCTAGGAGACACAGCAAAAGCACCAGCTAGGAGAGACAGCTAGGAGACACAGCTAGGAGACACAGCGAGAGCACCAGCTAGGAGAGACAGCTAGGAGACACAGCTAAGAGACACAGCGAGAGCACCAGCTAGGAGACACAGCTATAGGAGACACAGCTAGGAGACACAGCTAGGAGACACAGCGAGAGCACCAGCTAGGAGACACAGCTTGGAGACACAGAGGAGACACAGCTAGGAGACACAGAGGAGACATAGCTAGGAGACACAGCTAGGAGACACAGCGAGAGCACCAGCTTGGAGACACAGCTAGGAGACACAGCGAGGAGACACAGCTAGGAGACACAGCTAGGGGACACAGCGAGGAGACACAGCTAGGAGACACAGCGAGGAGACACATATGACTGCTAATTTTGATCTGTCTCAGTGGGCCTTCAACCGTTCAAGGGAAATAAAGGCTTAAACAAAAGAAAGGTTATTATTATTCCATAAATAGCACTAGCACTCAAGACTATCTTCTCGTGGAGATTATACACAATGTTTTGCAGGTACTGAGGGACTGTATACTGTAGCACTAAGCCTGCAGAGCTGAGAACTATAGACTATACATAATTGGAAATGGATATATACATCACCTCGACCTATATGTACATACCTTGACATGAAAGAGGTTGAGCACCACTGACACAGAAACAGAGGTTTTGTTCTGAAAACTGATTTAAAAGAAAAGAAAAAAAAATTGAATCGACCTCAGGTCTAAATTTGCTGAACCCATTAAGTCTCGAGGCCGATTCTGTTTCCTGAAAGACGTATGTTGCCATAATTATATCACAATATCAGTGGTTCCCCCTCAAACTATGTTGTTTCAGGGACCCCCAGAAGCTAAGATTTTTGTTCAAAATGTAAACTTTAAAAGGAATAATATTCAAAGATGTTCAAGACACACGTTCAAGATTTTCCTAAACTAGCAGATCTAGGATTTTTCAACACAAATCTTGTATGACGGACTTGGTGACACAATCATTTCAGATAGGGGTCCGCAGCCAAATACAAAATCAATATGACCTTGACAAGCACGCACACACGCACGCACGCACGCACGCAAGCACACACACACACACACACACACACACACACACACACACACACACACACACACACACACACACACAAACACACACACAGACACACACACACAGGCACTGCCGTCAACTCCACCCAACACATATTATGCCTTTACAGACAGCCCATAAATGTCAGTCTTATTTCCTTCGTCCTGTCGTTCTCACAGCTACTGCTATCTCTGCTGTCTCCTCCGTGTTTTATCTCTTATTTTTCTTGTAGAGGAAGCCATTTCCTGATGACCTGGGAGCCTGTGGCATGCGCCGCTGTTTGTGTGTGTGTGTGTGTGTGTGTGTGTGTGTGTGTGTGTGTGTGTGTGTGTGTGTGTGTGTGAGAGAGAGAGTGTGTGTGTGTGTGTGTGTGTGTGTGTGTGTGTGTATACTGTAGAATAGATGCATGTGTAGTGTATTGTGCCTGTGTCTGTGAGTCAATCTGTATGCAAGTGTGTGCCCGTGCGTGCCTGCGTGCGTGCGTGCGTGTGTGCGTGTGTGCGTTCTCGCAGCAGGAAAGCAGTTCCTGCAGGTATAAGAAAATATAGGTTTGGCCACAAGCGGAGCAGCAGCGAAGTGTTGTTGGTGTGAACAGTGAATCTCCTATTGTTTTACGGCGACAGAGACCGCACTTGTTTCCTGCTCCATAAATCTACATGAGCATTAACACACACACACACACACGCATACACACACACGCACGCACACACACACACACACACACACACACACACACACACACACGCACACGCACACGCACACACACACACACACACGCACACACACGTCGCACACCTCTGTTGCCCTGCCATTGTGTAGCAGAGGAAACTGGTTTGTGGAGGGGGTCTCATGGTCTTGTCTTCAGCTAGGAGGGAGCCAGAGGCCACACCGCGGTCCATGGAGGGAAAAATACATCAGGATGGGGGGGGGGGGGGGGGGGGGGGGGGGAGAGGAGTGTAAGGAAAGGAGGGAGAGGAAGAGGAAAAGACGAGGGATGATGTACTGCCGTGTTGTTTTCGTCGACTAAAACTACGACGGAAAATGTCCGTCGACTACACCTTTTTTCACTGGCGAAAACGACATGGTAACTAAATGAAAACTAAGCTATGATGACTAAAACTAAGACTAAATATATTGATAGTTTCATCGACAAATAAAAACTATAGACTAAAATGTTAGGAAGGGACTATAGTGGACAAGACTATAAAGCGTTGTGAGCTTGTAGATCGGCTATTTTCAGCAAGTGTGAAATCTGTCATTATACGACGGCATCAAAGCCCCGCCGAAATACATTTTAGTCGACTGAATCAACCGTATAGATGTGGTCGACTAAGATCGTATGTTTAGTCGACTAAAACTATAGACTATAACACGGAGACATTCCAGGTGACTAAAATGTGAAAAAAACGAAATAAAAACTAT
>NC_137883.1:3201716-3221737 GCF_963924005.1 Protomyctophum bolini | reverse complement strand
GTGTGTACACGTGTGCATTTACATTTACAGACAGTCAGTAGACAAGCTCAAACAAATATCACGGAGAGAATATAGACGCAACAGAATTGCACTTGCGGTCACATTGAAATGCGGATCACAGAAGAATGATGGAGTGGTCGATGATATTCGAAAGTCTTTACATCCCACCCAAACACACGGAAACACAGAAAAAATGAAAACGGCTTCTTTCCCCCCCCCCCCCCCTTTAATTACTAAGACAACACCATTGATTGAACATATAGACAATTATGGAGTATACCTACTGTATCTCCTTCTCCTTCACTGTTGCCATTGCAATTATTGAACTCTGCACGCACGCACGCACAGAGAGAGAGAGAGAGAGAGAGAGAGAGAGAGAGAGAGAGAGAGAGAGAGAGAGGGAGAGAGGGAGGGAGAGAGAGAGAGAGAGAGCACAAAACCATGAACTCCCTCTCTCAGGGACTGAAATAACACTATTACTCTTGCTATCATCATGTCAAAAAACCCTTTTGACTGTCAGCCAGTCTGTTGAAGCATGGATGGTCAAACCTGCAGCTGTCAAAATCACACCCGTGAAAAAATGAAAGAGGGGGGCAGTGAAAGAAACACAAGAAAAAAATAATAAAAGTTCCCTTTTTTTTTTTTTTTAAGGGATTCCGCGACACACATGAGGAGAGGGGAAAAGGTATGAGGTGAATTCCAGGGAGGCACGAAAAAAGAAAATTGTTCGGGAATTTATGACGTTCCTTGTCCCGGTTTAGAACAACAACAACCCCCCTTTTGGGCTGAGAGGTGTGAACGGCACGGCAGCGCTGTCACGCTTTACTGCAGGGCCTGAAAAGGAGAAGAAAAGCCGCAAGTTGGAGTGGCTTCTGAAACGGTGCTATAGAACCACAGAGGCACCTTGTGACACACACCTGTCACAGATGTCAATTTTGGCACGGGGGGGGGGGGGGGGGTTAAACATATTATGTTTGGGCATGTGTGCACACATACACGTGCGAAGTTGCGCACACACACACGCACACACACACGCACGCACGCACACACGCACGCACGCACGCACGCACGCACGCACGCACACACACACACACACACACACACACACACACACACACACACACACGTATACATGCAGCTTTGTGGGTGGTAAAGGAGAGAGAGGGATCAGTGGATCTGACAGGAGCTATTTGACTAATCCAAAACAACAGCTGTAAGGTAGAGATGGGGGGGCGGGTGTAGAAGAGGAGGTAGAGAGGAGAGAGAGAGAGAGAGAGAGAGAGAGAGAGAGAGAGAGAGAGAGAGAGGGGGGGGGGGGGGTGGTGTAGGGGGGGAGGTAGTCAAGGAAGGTTTGAGGAGAAAGAGGGAGACTGTGAAAATGAATCCCGCATGTAGGCCGCCCTGCATATAGAGCCTGAGGGAGGAAAGAGAACCCCCGAAACACTCCAAACAGAAGAGAGGAAAAAAGAGGGGTGTGCAGCGACGGAGGTGATGTAAGTACTGCAGAATGGTGGCTGGGAGGGGGGGGGGGAGAGAGAGAGAGAGAGAGAGAGAGAGAGAGAGAGACAGGCTGTTAATCAATTTCTAAGGAAGCACACACAACATGTCCAAAAAGTAAAAAAAAAAAGGGACAACTATAACTACGCTGAGAGAAAATAAGTCGTCGTCCCCACGCACACGCGCACGCACGCACGCACGCACGCACGCACGCACACACACACACACGCACACACACACGCACACGCACACGCACACGCACACGCACACGCACACGCACACACACACACACACACACACACACTCACACACAGTGTCAGCTCCCAAAGATAAATACTATGTATGACAAGGTTTCGACTGCAGTCGCCGGGTCTTCAGCATGCAGTCAAAACCATGTCATAACGATAGTCTTCTTTAACACGTTTAGGAACTGACACCAGATTCTACAAAATCAATGTCTTCTATATCTAAATCAGTGGCTCCCGAGTCCCACACATGTTCACGTCAAGGAAGCCCCAAATGGACACTTATTATAGGCCACGGACCCCCCCATTTCAAAAGGTATATATATGCCAGTGACCTCGATAAGAGAGATTTTCTACAACTCTAGCAGTGATCGCGGAACATATACATTTCAAGGACCCCCAGTGTGACACGCATTAGTCTATACCAGGGGTGCCCAAAAGGTAGATCGTGATCTATACCAATAGATCACACAGGCTGTGCAGGTATATAGACCACATGACATGCCCCTAAAATATAATTGAAATGATGCCACTTGGATTAAGGTGACTTCACTTGATTAACAAAAAACACATTGCATGGATGCACCTGGGACGTATCCTCAGTGATGTATCCTGAGGTCAACGGGGTTTCGGGTCTCGCAACATCATACCCCTCACTCAGGCGACCCAGCCGGGAGTGATCAAGTCCCGACTTACGTCCCAGTAGCTACCCTCACTCAGTCCCACAAGGGAAAAACCAGGGGTACACAATCCGTTGGAACTACTCCAGAACTACTCTGCCAGGGCTGGAAGGTACACTTCTGGCAAATGGAGGAGCTAGGCTCTGTGGGTTGTCTCCTGTCCGGGCCCCTCCTACGTCTCACCAGGTTCACTCCTGCTCTCACCAGGAGTGAGGGAGGACCTGTGCGTTGCACCAGAGTCCCAGCACCAGACAGTTCATTCAGGAGTGGTGGGCAATGGTTCCGCAGGGTCATAGTCCTGCGGAATATAATTTAGCATTACTGTCATTATGATAATCTAGCACTTTATATATCGCACACGTCCTACCTGTAACTTTATCTCTTTAAAAAAAAGTAATAGAATTTTTTTTATTTTTCTTTCTTATTCCAAGGGCCACTAGGGGGCGTGGCCCGCGGGCCGCCAGTTGAGACACAGATTGGTTTCTGAACTGCACACAGCCCTCCTATGAGACTGTGGGCTGTATTTTGCGTGTCTTAAGTACCCGGTCTTATTCCCTAACTTGAGTAAACTAAAGACCGGTTTCTGAACTGCCCACAGCCCTCCTATGAGACACAGACTGGTTTCTGAACTGCCCACAGCCCTCCTTTGAGAGACAGACTGGTTTCTGAACTGCCCACAGCCCTCCTATGAGACACAGACTGGTTTCTGAACTGCCAACAGCCCTCCTATGAGACACAGACTGGTTTCTGAACTGCCCACAGCCCTCCTATGAGAGACACTGGTTTCTGAACTGCCCACAGCCCTCCTTTGAGAGACAGACTGGTTTCTGAACTGCCCACAGCCCTGCTATGAGACACAAACTGGTTTCTGAACTGCCAACAGCCCTCCTATGAGACACAGACTGGTTTCTGAACTGCCCACAGCCCTCCTATGAGAGACACTGGTTTCTGAACTGCCCACAGCCCTCCTTTGAGAGACAGACTGGTTTCTGAACTGCCCACAGCCCTCCTATGAGACACAGACTGGTTTCTGAACTGCCCACGGCCCTCCTATGAGACACAGACTGGTTTCTGAACTGCCCACAGCCCTCTTATGAGACACAGACTGGTTTCTGAACTGCCCACAGCCCTCCTATGAGACACAGACTGGTTTCTGAACTGCCCACAGCCCTCCTATGAGACACAGACTGGTTTCTGAACTGCCCACAGCCCTCCTATGAGACACAGACTGGTTTCTGAACTGCCCACAGCCCTCCTATGAGACACAGACTGGTTTCTGAACTGCCCACAGCCCTCTTATGAGACACAGACTGGTTTCTGAACTGCCCACAGCCCTCCTATGAGACTGAGACACAGACTGGTTTCTGAACTGCCCACAGCCCTCCTATGAGACACATACTGGTTTCTGAACTGCCCACAGCCCTCTTATGAGACACAGACTGGTTTCTGACTGCCCACAGCCCTCCTATGAGACACAGACTGGTTTCTGAACTGCCCACAGCCCTCCTATGAGACACAGACTGGTTTCTGAACTGCCCCACAGCCTCCTATGAGACACAGACTGGTTTCTGAACTGCCCACAGCCCTCCTATGAGACACAGACTGGTTTCTGAACTGCCCACAGCCCTCCTATGAGACACAGACTGGTTTCTGAACTGCCCACAGCCCTCTTATGAGACACAGACCGAGTAGAAGAAAATACTGTGCAATTTTATCATGATATTTAGTGAGGACCCGTTATATGAAGATAGGTTGAAAAGTGAATGGAGAATTTACGTCATAATTATGTGTCTGAGCAAATCGGCTGGTCATGTCGGTGGAACCCTTGGCAAATAAGGGACCACCATTCCTGATGACCATGATGATGTACGATGATTAGAGCGCCCCTCACTTCACACAGGTGTGATTTTTGCCCACACACAAAATTATTAAAAAAACAAGACTTCAGCGAGATGCGTGCATTTAATGTCTTGGAGTAAGTAAAGCAGACAGACAACAAGGTGATGGGGTCACTGAAGGGTCACTGGAGGGTCACTCCCATTGGCCTCTCCACAGGGGACTGTATCAGCACAGCAAGCCAGGTGAGAGTGATTACGCATGCACGCACGCACGCACGCACACAGTATATGTATACTGTACAGGCAGCGTATGTGTGTGTGTGTGTGTGTGTGTGTGTGTGTGTGTGTGGTGGTTGGTGTGTGTGTGTGTGTGTGTGTGTGTGTGTGTGTGTGTGTGTGTGTGTGTGTGTGTGTGTGCTCGCGCGCGCGCGCACGTGTGTGATTGTCACACACACAGTCCACTATTCCCCCTCATTCCACATCTGGTTGAGTTTTGCAGAGGGAAGCTGTGCCGGGGTGGTCCTCAGTCCTCTAACACGTCTGCCCTGTTAACACAACAGAGCAGCGTCACCCCACGGGGCATGGCAACACAGCACCAAATCACAGCATCCCAATAGCATCCTATATTATATAGTTATATCACGGTGCTCCACAACCTTTTCGCGACCCCCCCCCCCCCCCCAAAAAAATAAAATAAATAAATAATAATAATAATGTTCATATATTTGAACTGGGGATTCACACACACGCCACCCTGACAAGCACTTGGAATTGTATAGGAGTCGACACTATTATTGGTCCGACAGTCATTAGACCGAAAACCTACCTCAAACCCTATTGGTCCGACAGTCATTAGACCGACAACCTATACCTCAAACGCTATTGGTCCGACAGTCATTAGACCGACAACCTATACCTCAAACGCAGCCATCGAACAAGGCTATCTCCTCAAAAACCCACATGGCTCCAATTGAAAATGAACCGGGAGCTGTCCGACACACAGAGGAGACAAGCACTTCGTAAACAAATAAAGATTTCAAGCTGCTATAAGCAATCTTTTTTCAGTATTCCTCAAAAGTTCTCAAAAAGCATAATGAGCTATATAAACGCTCCCAGAAATAATGTATTCTCTGTGTAGGGGCCGCAATCTGCATTCAAAGATTTTCCTAGAAGCTTTGTCATTGGTCGATTTGCCTGTCTACTTCCTGATTGGTTAGTCATTTTTAATCTGCAGGGTATTTTTTTTTTCTCGACCAATGACAAAGCTTTCAGGGAAAGCCCAATATAGCCTAACATTTATACCCTGCAGCTCATATTGGCCTCTCAGTGCATGGTTATCCCCCCCCCCCCCCCCCCCCCTCTCTCTCCCTTCACCCTGAAGAAAAGACAAATCACGGCCAAAAACAAGTCACCATGTTCATATAACTCTGATCCCAAAGATGAGATAAGCACACCCCCGTGTGTGTATAGTGCGTGCGTGCGTGTCTGTGTGTGTGCGTGGGGATGATGTTTTTGGCTGAAAATGGTTGGAAATAAATATACCTCTTCCTCTTTGCAAAGGCCATGAACGGAAAGGCTGAGCAGAGCTTAGATGTGCTTATACAGTATACTGTGGGTGCAATGCTCACACACGCGCGCACATGTACACACACACACACACACACACACACACACACACACACACCACACACACACCACACACACACACATTGACTGGAGTGGTTCGTGGAGCACATATTCCCATGCAGCATGTGACATTACAACAGTAGTCAAATAATAGGGCAAGTCATTATTGCAAAACATGGCAGTTTCAAAGGTTTCGCACACTGTATATTTCCCTTCTGTATTAAGATTTAATTTAACATTCTCGTCCTATACTCGTGGCTATACTGGGAGGACTGGGCGACCGGTAGACCTGCATGGCAACGTCACTCTGACTCTCATCTCGCGTGGCCAGACTGTTGCCTCACACAGTTTTCAAATGCTTCCGTGATACGGTCTGGAGCAACGGAAGCTCTGATCAGGATTAAAATATAAATGCTTCCGTCATACGGTCTGGAGCAACGGAAGCTCATGATTGCTGATCATGATTAAAATATAAACGCTTCCGTCATACGGTCTGGAGCAACGGAAGCTCTGATCATGAGTAAAATGTAAACGCTTCCGTCATACGGTCTGGAGCAACGGAAGCTCATGATTGCTGATCATGATTAAAATATAAACGCTTCCGTCATACGGTCTGGAGCAACGGAAGCTCTGATCATGAGTAAAATGTAAACGCTTCCGTCATACGGTCTGGAGCAACGGAAGCTCTGATCATGATTAAAATATAAACGCTTCCGTCATACAGTCTGGAGCAACGAAAGCTCGGATCATGAGCAGTGGTGTCATGGTGTTTTTTTTTTACTGGTACCACAGCGTTTTAATGTTGATGTCACGTGCACGCATGCATGTGTGTTCTCGCGTGTGCATGTGCGCATCATGGTATGCACACAGAACAGCTGATGTAGCCTAAGTCAGCCTATTGTTATAAATAGTGCGAGAGTTTTAGACACAAACACAAAAGTAAACAAACATCTTTACTGCACACTAGCAAAACTAAAAAGTTTGCTTTGGACGAATTCATCTGTTCTTTGATGGAGGAGGAGGCATTCTTCTTGTGTGCAGAACACCTCACAGCAGCAGCAGTAGCCTACTGCTGTAAGTGTGCATGATGCTTACCGTATAGGCTACGTGCGCTCAGGTAAACATTTCACGCTGTTGTTATGCAAAGTAGCCATTTGATTCGGCACGGTACTTGACACGGCGTGAAAATAGGGGGTGGGGCGCCAGTAAACCTAGACCACTGGGTACTTGGTGCGTCTTGGAAAGTCTGGTGACGCGAGGTTGATTAGGTACGTCTTCTCTTGAATATAGGGGGACGCGTTCTATAGCGTGCACGCCAGGGGGGCAGTCAGACAGATATTTTGTGAAGCCACTGAGGAAATCGGGATTTCCTGAAAGTTCATATAATGGCCTGTTGTGGCGCTGTCATTGGGCCCAAAAAAACCCATAGCCCCATAGAAGTCAATGTATTTGGGCCCAAATTCACCTAGACTGTATTACCTTAAAGGAGAATTCCATACTAAAAGGCTTTCTTACCTTTCTTTGTAGTCGTTACGTCCCCATCAAAGAGGTCCAGGTGTTATTTTGTGCAACAGCTCCTTATTGGCTATTTCCCCTACCCTAAGCCCTAAATGAATTGCATTGAATTGAATGGGATGTATGGGGTGTTGTGCTAATTCGCTTATTTCCATCGAAATAAGTAGTAAAGTGTGCCGCTTGGATTATTATTTACTTTATGAAGAGAGGATTTATACAAAAAAATATAATTTTGAGCGATGGAAATAAGCGATTTAGCACAACACCCCATACTTCCCATTCAATTCAATGCAATTAATTTAGGGCGTATGGTAGGGGAAATAGCCAATGAGGAGCTTTTGCACAAAATAACACCTGGACCTCTTTGATGGGGACGTAACAACTACAAAGAAAGGTAAGAAAGACTTTTAGTATGGAATTCTCCTTTAATAAACGGTCATGAATACTTTTTGCTTCCAGTCACTAGTTTAAAGTCTCATTTCTAATGTCATGATATTCTTTTTGGAAAATTATGGTCCCATTTATAAAAAAAAATACCATAAAGTCGCGCATGTTCTGAGGGGCGTGGCTACTGTTACAGTCTATGATCGGGATTCCCCACCCACTCGAGTCAAAATAAAAACCAACTAAGAAGAAGGGGGGAAGTCCTGCCTTGTTGTCTGGGCCAGCCAATGGGCCAGCTGGGCCCAAACGGATCTAGAAAGATGGCGACTTGCAATTCAAGGACTGACAGGCTTCATTTTACGTTCATGTTAGACCCGGGGAACGCTTTGTCCATATTTTTTAAATTACTGGTACCCCGGTGCATGTGGTACTGCGTTCTACGAGCATGACACCACTGATCATGAGTAAAATGTAAATGCTTCCGTCATACGGTCTGGAGCAACGGAAGCTCTGATGAGTGAAATATAAATGCTTCCGTCATACGGTCTGGAGCAACGGAAGCTCTGATGAGTGAAATATAAATGCTTCCGTCATACGGTCTGGAGCAACGGAAGCTCTGATGAGTGAAATATAAATGCTTCCGTCATACGGTCTGGAGCAACAGAAGCTCTGATGAGTGAAATATAAATGTTTCCGTCATACGGTCTGGAGCAACGGAAGCTCTGATGAGTGAAATATAAATGTTTCCGTCATACGGTCTGGAGCAACGGAAGCTCTGATGAGTGAAATATAAATGCTTCCGTCATACGGTCTGGAGCAACGGAAGCTCTGATGAGTGAAATATAAATGCTTCCGTCATACGGTCTGGAGCAACGGAAGCTCTGATGAGTGAAATATAAATGCTTCCGTCATACGGTCTGGAGCAACGGAAGCTCTGATGAGTGAAATATAAACGCTTCCGTCATACGGTCTGGAGCAACGGAAGCTACTGATCATGAGTAAAATTCAGAACTGAGTGGCCAATTTAGCTAGACAGGGAACAATCCTTTAAAGCATAACTGCACATTTAATAAGCAATTATGATGTTCAAATGACCAAAGTGCAAATATACTGCACAAATATAAATCAATCAATCAATCAAAATCAATCAATCAATCAATCAATCAATCAATCAATCAATCAATCAATCAGGGTACGGTACAATGCACATTCATATCTTGAGAACATCCTAATACCTTAAATCGCAAGATTTTTGCTCACTAACATGATAAATTCTAACATTTTAACAATGAAATAAATAAAAAAGCAGATCCCTGGATGACTTCATTCATTCTGAATCATGTTTGATCTCCTAGCCATTTCCACCCCCATTTCTGCCCCCCCCCCCCCCCCATCCCCCCATCATTCACATCATTAAATGTGAACAAATTTGACGAGCATCTTGGATGTAAGTAGCACCAGATGCGGCGGCGATGACCCCAGAGGCTTCCTGGAAACGCAAATTTGTCAAAACGAAGCAGGAAAAAGAGAGAGCAGAAGTTTAGGTAAATGTTACATATAGCGGACAGACACAGACAGCACGTTGGGTCATGTTACATGGGGCGAGGCAGGCGCGTGCGCGCGCGCGTGCGTGCAGAAACACACTAATAACGTTTGTATTGTATTACTTGAGGACAGTTTTATGTGGGGGGGGGGGGGGGGCAAGGAAGCCACCAGGGAGCGCCAGAGAGGCCAAATTTAAAGGACAACTTTAGTTTTTTTTTTAGACAAAGTAAAAAGTGAGTGTGATATTTTTTCATGTGCTGCTTTCTTTTGTTTGAGCGATTTTAGCTATTTTTGACAGGGGGGGGGGGCATTCGAACATGGGGCTAATGTTAAATGAATCTACTGAATGTGAAGGTAGAGGTACTGTAACTATAGGGGGATGTGTAATTTCTTGGCGTCTAGTAGGACTATAGTAAATAATAAAATAAATAAATCACCATATTTATTTGTAAAAAAACAAAAAATACGAATGCCCCCGCCCCCCTGTCAAAAATAGCAAAAATCTCTAAAATGAAAGAAAGCAGCAAATGAAAAAGAAAGTCACGCTCATCAATATTACTATATTACTATATTGATAGTTTTTGTTCAATTCGAATTCAATTCACAAGATTAATGTGCCAGTTTAACATCTACATTTTGGGCATGTCATTATGTGTCATTGTAACATTTTCAAAACTTCAAAAAAAGCAAGGCTATCTGTGTAGGGTGTAGGCTATCTAAAGATAGAGGCCAATTTCCTGGTGATGTAATTTCCGGATAATTTATTTAGTGTGTCATGCACGGAAATAGCGCCACGTTGGGAGCTTGTAAATCTGCTATGTTCAGTGCGGCGACACAAACGCGCAACCAAGCACAAATTGGCATAACGGCATTGTAACTAGCGACTGAAAAATAAACATTGGACTGTAGCTATGTACGCAGAATTAGCTCACAGGTGGCTAAGTAGGGCAGCTTTGTGTTTGCTATAGCCAGAGAGCGATAACGCCAAATGATTTGATGTGTGATTTAATGCTGCAATGCCTCACTGCTCTCCACATATATACCTCCCCCTTTCTCTTCCCTCTCCTTTCTTTTCTTGGTTTCCGGAAGCAATCATGGCTATCTCGGTCGAGGAACACTGCAGACTTGACCGCATGATATCACCTCTCTTTAGGAAAACAAGAGGAAACGCGTGCCAGTGGCGCTCACATGTGATCAATTATTTCACCATAAAGTCGTACGAGGGGAAATATTCCTGCCATTAGCCCCGGCAGAGCAGGGATCATACTGGGGCTAATAGTGACTAAACACTGAATAAACACATTTGGCTAATAGGTCAGCGCGACCTGAGGCAAGAGAGCATGGCCTGCTTGATTGGTCTGAATGGCGGAGGGTGGCACGCCGAGGCTGCCGGGTCTGACAGCACATGCGCGCACACACACACACACACACACACACACACACACACACACACACATGCACTCACGCACGCACGCACGCACACATACATACACAGTGAGCATCAGAAAGGTTAAGACTCAACAGGCTGACCCTCCCCTGTCTAATTTCAATACCTTTGACCCAGCTTATTATAGGAAGCCTGCTAACGCCAGCCCCCCCCCCCCCCCCCCCCCCCCGCAGCCAGCAGGGCCCAGAGCAGGCCAACGCCAGCGCATGTGACCCCGAATCCTGTATACCACCCACAATGCACCACAATGCCCACATAGTGACACCTGTGGGCGGAGTAGTGCAGTCGCTCCTGATGAGCAGATGTACATGAAACTTGTTAGGAATTATCTCTCTCTCACACACACACACACACACACACACACACATGCATGCAAGCACGCACACGTGCACGCACGCGCACACGTGCACGCACGCGCACACGCACGCACGCGCACACGCACGCCGTGCAGCATTGATGAGATGAATAAACTATTATTGTGTTGAAAAGGTCATGGTTCAAGGTAATTATCAGGCGGCAAGACTCAGTCTAAAGAATAAAACATTATTATTAAAAATAAATGAAAACAGTGAATTAAAAAGCACCTGGACGTATTAGAAGGACGATATCAGCCACCAGAAGAAAGGTCGGGTGTTTTCGATGAATCTATCATGGTTAAAATGGAGTTATAATCGGTTTGTTTGGGAAGGGGGCGGGACAGCACTTAAAAGCTGTCTGGGGTGTTCACATAAGACTGAGTAGACGATGGAATGACCAAATGTTTTTTTTAAAGCTCCAGAATTCCATGCCAGAAGGCTTTCTTACCTTTATTTGTAGACCAAAGAGGTCCAAGTTTTGTGCAAACGTGCATTATTGGCTATTTCCCCTAATATAAGCCCTCAATGGAGGTTGGGTGTTTGTGCTAATTCGCTTATTTCCATCGAAATAAGTAGTAAAGTGTGCCGCTTGGGATACTATTTACATTATGAAGAGAGGATAATATACCTTTTTCTTTTTTATTGAGCGATGGAAATAAGCGAATTAGCACAACACCCCAATGCCCCATTCAACTCAATGTAATTCAATTAAATTCATTGAGGGCTTATGGTAGGGGAAATAGCCAATAATACGCTTTTGCACAAAATAAAACCTGGACCTCTTTGGTGGGGACGTAACAACTACAAAAAAGGTAAGAAAGCCTTCTAGCATGGAATTCTCCTTTAAGGTGGGGGTAAGTATTTGGGGAGGAGGAGGGCATTCCAGCAGACTTCCATCCTTAACCCTGTAACACCCGGATTTATTTCTACTTGCAAAAAGAGATTTCAACCTTACTACTACTTTTTACTACTAGGACTTATCAGAGGAAATGATGTAAAAAAATAAAAAATAAAAAATGTTTTGCAAATTGTATGCACATTTATAATAATTATTAAGATAATAATAATAGTAAATTAATAATTTACATTTGGGGATATTTTTCTCAATAATAGATAAAATGTTCTAGACATTCTAATGATCACAAAAAAACATATATTACAGTTATTTTACTTTTCCAGAGATGAACAATGGCATTGCACTGGCATTGCAATGAACATCACTGATGATGAAAAAAGAACATACAAAATAATAATTAATTAATTAATTAATTAATTAATTAATCCAAATATGTTTTATTGCAACGCTGGGTGTTACTTGACAACGTTAAATTGTGTCATCAACGTTGTCAACAACAACAAGTTGCATCTGGAAGCTGATACGTTCTGATACGTTCCTCTCGTGATGGGTCAAATTGAAGCAAACATGTTGCATCAAATGAGATTATTATATTTAATATACGTTTATATATTAGGTGCATTCGTTGTCTTTTAACTATATAGGCATCCAAATAAGATACGTATAAAGCACCCAGACCCTCGTCTCATCATTGCATACAGGACGTACAGGTTTAGCAAAATCACACTCTCAAGAATGTAGATTTCAATCCATAGCATAAGGGTCGCACATTTCCCTAATTGTCTTCACTCCCACATGCTCTCTCTCTCTCTCTCTCTCTCTCTCTCTCTCTCTCTCTCTCTCTCTCTCCTCTCTCTCTCTCTCTCTCTCTCTCTCTCTCTCTCTCTCTCTCTCTCTCTCTCTCTCTCTCTCTCTTTCTCTCTCTCTCTCCCCCTCTCTCTCTCTCTCTCTCTCTCTCTCTCCCCCTCCCTCCCTCTGTTTATTCTTCTGGCAGTGCAGTATAGGGCCCCAGGGCCCAGAGGCGAGTCTTGTTCTCAGGGAAAACAGCAACTCTCCACAGAGCACGATATCCAAATAGTTTAAAAAGTGAATTGTGTGATAGTTCCCAGTGCCGTGCGGAGTGGCCCCAAACACCTCCAGATCCCCCTGCCAACAGAATGTAAACAGAGCAGAGGAGAGTCAACCTGCCGCTGTGTCCTTGTCCATATACAACAGGTCTGGCTCAGTCTAGACCGCACCGTTTCCCAAACAGTGGCCCGCGGGACACTTATTGTGTATAGCCTGGCGGGGGGGCCCAGACTCATATAGCGAGGTATTCACTGACGCTTCCTTTTTATTTTATTTTTCATTTAGGCCTGACGTCAAAATCAAAATAAAAAGGTCTTCTGAAATAATATATATTCAAAGATTTGTGCTGCAAACCTCGTAGCGCGCCACTCGCAGGTCTGCTATTTTTCAATAGCTAAAGTATAACACAATGCTTAGTTAAAACACCAAAAGGGGTCCCCGCCCCGAGTGGGCGGGATTTAGCCAGTAAAAAAAACACATTGACCGGTTGGTTCCCAATGGGAACCGGTTCAGTTCTTTTTGGTTCTTAGTCCATGAGCCAGAACTCCAAAATGGGTGGGAAAAACTATAGACCTATATTAAATTGTTTTTATACAAGTAAATGAATACACAATAACCCTTCCACATTAGTAGCTTTTTCATATTTTCGATTATTTTGCATATTTTCCTACATAATGCCTCATTTGCATATTTATGATAATCTAATATAAGTATGGTTTTGTCCACTCAAGTCACAATTAACGGTCCAATTTTGGAGCTCTGGCTCATGCACTAAGAACCAAAAATAACTGAACCGGTTCCCATTGGGAACCAACCGGTGGAAAAGGGGCCATTGAGACTGTGTGGGAACTGGCCAAGAGGCAGAAATAGAATGACACTTCAATACTACATTGTGAATGTCACATTATAGAACAGCAAATAAAACATCCAATTCCATGATCCGTGAAGCACTTTGGTCAATTCCGGTTGTGTAAAAGGTTGATTGATTGATTGATGATACACCTCAAAGTACCTATGAAATAAATACAACAAATCACCAAAGTGCTAATATTTTAGTGGCAGGGCAAAATACACAATATACAACAAAATATAAGCCCGAGATCATAAATATATAGGCATGAACAAAGGCTATACATATCCAAACATGTGCAGGTGTTGTAGGACTGTACATCAAAGATAGTTATTTTTGTGCCATCTACGTTTATAAACGTAGATGGCATAGAAATAATTAAGTGGAAGTGAATATAGCCGAGCTTGTAGATCTGTTATTTTGACTAGTATAGTCTCCTGGGGAGACATTCCTCTTTTGGGCCACAGGCTAAAAGGTTTGCAGGGAACCACTGGTTTAGAGTTTAGACGAACGCAAGATGACGGATTGAATTGGACAAAAATCGACACTTTCCAGTTGAGGGAGAAAAGAAAAACACATTGTTGTGAAGCGATTGTGAGTCACATGCATCACACTATAGATTAGCCTAAAACACATGAACCCTAGCCTCCCTATACATACAGCATTCCTGACTGATGTCTCCCTTTAGACTGATACCTGTCCATTCAAACTGTCTCCCTTTAGACTGATACCTGTCCATTCAAACTGTCTCCCTTTAGACTGATGCCAGTCCATTCAAACAGTCTCCCTTTAGACTGATACCAGTCCATTCAAACTGTCTCCCTTTAGACTGATACCAGTCCATTCAAACTGTCTCCCTTTAGACTGATACCTGTCCATTCAAACTGTCTCCCTTTAGACTGATACCAGTCCATTCAAACTGTCTCCCTTTAGACTGATACCTGTCCATTCAAACTGTCCCCCTTTAGACTGATACCAGTCCATTCAAACTGTCTCCCTTTAGACTGATACCAGTCCATTCAAACTGTCTCCCTTTAGACTGATACCTGTCCATTCAAACTGTCTCCCTTTAGACTGATACCAGTCCATTCAAACTGTCTCTCTTTAGACTGATACCTGTCCATTCAAACTGTCTCCCTTTAGACTGATACCAGTCCATTCAAACTGTCTCTCTTTAGACTGATATACCAGTCCATTCAAACTGTCTCCCTTTAGACTGATACCAGTCCATTCAAACTGTCTCCCTTTAGACTGATACCAGTCCATTCAAACTGTCTCCCTTTAGACATCTGCATGATACCTGTCCATTCAAACTGTCTCCCTTTAGACTGATACCTGTCCATTCAAACTGTCTCCCTTTAGACTGATACCAGTCCATTCAAACTGTCTCCCTTTAGACTGATACCAGTCCATTCAAACTGTCTCCCTTTAGACTGATATCAGTCCATTCAAACTGTCTCCCTTTAGACTGATACCAGTCCATTCAAACTGTCTCCCTTTAGACTGATATCAGTCCATTCAAACTGTCTCCCTTTAGACTGATACCTGTCCATTCAAACTGTCTCCCTTTAGACTGATACCAGTCCATTCAAACTGTCTCCCTTTAGACTGATACCAGTCCATTCAAACTGTCTCCCTTTAGACTGATACCTGTCCATTCAAACTGTCTCCCTTTAGACTGATACCAGTCCATTCAAACTGTCTCCCTTTAGACTGATACCAGTCCATTCAAACTGTCTCCCTTTAGACTGATACCTGTCCATTCAAACTGTCCCCCTTTAGACTGATACCAGTCCATTCAAACTGTCTCCCTTTAGACTGATACCAGTCCATTCAAACTGTCTCCCTTTAGACTGATATCAGTCCATTCAAACTGTCTCCCTTTAGACTGATACCAGTCCATTCAAACTGTCTCCCTTTAGACTGATACCTGTCCATTCAAACTGTCTCCCTTTAGACTGATACCAGTCCATTCAAACTGTCTCAGTTTAGACTGACACCAGTCCATTCAAACTGTCTCCCTTTAGACTGATACCTGTCCATTCAAACTGTCTCCCTTTAGACTGATACCTGTCCATTCAAACTGTCTCCCTTTAGACTGATACCAGTCCATTCAAACTGTCTCCCTTTAGACTGATACCTGTCCATTCAAACTGTCTCCCTTTAGACTGATACCAGTCCATTCAAACTGTCTCCCTTTAGACTGATACCAGTCCATTCAAACTGTCTCCCTTTAGACTGATACCAGTCCATTCAAACTGTCTCCCTTTAGACTGATACCAGTCCATTCAAACTGTCTCCCTTTAGACTGATACCAGTCCATTCAAACTGTCTCCCTTTAGACTGATACCTGTCCATTCAAACTGTCTCCCTTTAGACTGATACCTGTCCATTCAAACTGTCTCCCTTTAGACTGATACCAGTCCATTCAAACTGTCTCCCTTTAGACTGATACCAGTCCATTCAAACTGTCTCCCTTTAGACTGATACCAGTCCATTCAAACTGTCTCCCTTTAGACTGATACCAGTCCATTCAAACTGTCTCCCTTTAGACATCATGATACCTGTCCATTTAAACTCTGGACGGGCCTTTTGACTGATACCTGTCCATGCCGCGCCCGGCAGCCGGCGAAAAGTAGAGTTCTCAACAGTCCCGAAACTTAAGGCCCGGCCCTATAACTGGGCCCTCATCAAACCCTGTACACTCAAGACACCGCCCCCGCTGCCACCCTTAGATCTCCATATATGGAGCTGACCTGTTCTGACATGCCTTATATGTTGATCTGACCCCATCAAACCCTGTACACTCGAGACATGCTCCACATATGGCCATGCAGTACAGAATTCATTCCATGATGTTGATCTGAAAATAGCGGTGAAAAGAGGAGCGGACCATGCAAAGAGCCCTGGGGGACTCCAGTCAACTATATGTTACATGTAGGGTTTACGTTTGTATTTGGTGAGACACGATGTATGGGCGCTTGTGGCCACCCTGCGGCCACAGAGTGGCCACAACCCAAAGATACATTTAGCTGGAATCATAACTGTGAGAGAAAAAGAGACCTTGGCAGAACAACCACCACTATGATTGTGTGTTGTGGTAGAATGCATGGGCAACTGGCGGCCCGGGGGCCACATGCGGCCCCCACCATCACTTAATGCGGCCCTCAGGTTAATATCAGAATTCTAGTTAGCTGAATTATTGATTTCAGAAGTTATTGATTTCAGCTAATTACTAGTATTACAATGTTATTGACTTTTTTTTATGTCCAATGTATTTGTATTTGGTTCATAAGGTTAACATATAACTAAATGCATTTGAAATTCAATAAAAAGGTTACTTTTCAGGAGGAGAAGCAAATAGCAAAAAAAAGTATTCAGGATTTCAATTCAAATATAGCAAAAATAGCTGATCAATAAGCCCCAAACTCGTTGCACTGCGACGCGTTTTGAGCTTGTAGATCGGCTATTTTTTGCTACAACAGTAATATGAAACGTGGCCCTCTGGAGTGAGAGTGGAAATATAGTGGCCCTCTCCATCGTCAAAGTTGCCCACCCCCTGTGGTAGATGATGGTTTAGCAGTGTTCGTATCACTCAACCTTTCTATCACAAAGAAAGTTGTTCTTGTGATAGTTCTGTGAAAGCAGTGTGATTTATACCATGGCATATCCCAAGCACAAAACAATGAAATTGCCACTCGCTCTGTCTGAGTTTAAACTGACATCTCTGGGGCTGAGGATTTGTTGTGTAATGAATAAATATGAATAACGTTGTGAAAACCAAAGTTGTAGATCTGCTATTTTTCAAGTCCCATTGTAGATCTGCTATTTGTTTTAAATCGGTGAAATGCGGCACAAATCTTTGAATATATATTCTTTCATAGCGTTTTTAACTCAAATCTTTGCTTCTGAGGGGAAAAACATATTTTCAGATGGGGGTCGGTGGCCAATTACATAACATTTTTGGGGTCCTTGACATGAAATATTGAGCACCACTGACATAGAAACATAGGTATTTCAGAAAACTGTCAGGATTTAGAAGAATTTTTTTTAAATTTCGACGTCAGGCCTAAATGGGTTAAAACTTCTCCACATAACATATCCCTCAAAACCATGGGAGTAATTACTGAACT
The DNA here is from genome assembly GCF_963924005.1 of Protomyctophum bolini. NCBI lineage: Eukaryota > Metazoa > Chordata > Actinopteri > Myctophiformes > Myctophidae > Protomyctophum > Protomyctophum bolini. The sequence goes on along the minus strand of NC_137883.1, from coordinate 3,203,697 downwards.
CATTATGAAAGCTGTGTCACACAGTCAATCTGTGATGCCACTCACAGCGTATATTAAAGCTGTTATAAATGGATTCTTTTCCACAGCTCCTGGAAGGTGCACTTAAGTACTTATATAATTGCAGGTTTGACCTCTGGGCTACTGGTGTGGGCTGTGGCTGTACAAGGAAAAACAGAGAAGTCATTATGTAGAAGAGGCTACGACAGGCTAAAATCTGCTTATGTTAAACATTTCATCTCGTATAATACATGTTTTGTTATGTTATGGTAAATATGATGTAGATAAAACATTTCTTCAGCTTACTTTGAGATCAACCTATGCATCAGAAATGTTTTAATGTCATGTACATAATATTATTATTATTATTATTAGTACACTTATTATTATTACACTTATTATAATTATTATTGTTACAACCAGACTATAGTTACTGTCACACTTTTTTATTATTCTTCTTCCGGAGTATAACCTACCTATAACTTCCACTGTGATGCAGCCGAGCTTTGCATAAAGACGGGCCCGCCCCAAAGTCATTAGTGCAGCCGGCGAAAAACTAGAGTTCTCAACATGCATGTCACGGTATACGTTCCTGTGCCCTTGGACTGTGTTTTGGGACTTATTACTTGTATTTGTGTTCTGTACCTTATTTTGTAGTAGTGTTCTGTGATTTCCTGTCTACCTTGTTTTCTGTCACCTGCCTTGTCTCACCTCCCTGTATTAGTGTAAACCCTAGCCACCTGTGTTCTGTTGCCTGTTAGCCTATCCCAGTGTTGATTGTGTGTTTCAGTTCACCTGTGTGTGGTTAGTCTTGTCTATATATATGCCCGAGTGTTACAGTTCCTTGTCAGTTCGTCGTCGTAAGTGACATGGTTATTTTCTTGTGTTTGCCTATAGTTATTCCAAGTCCTTGTTATTTCCAAGTTGTTCTCTTGTGACTCTTGTTTCCAAGAGTCCTACATCTCCAGAACCACATCGTGACACAACAGGCCCGAAACTTAAAGGGACACTTCACCCTTTTTGCAAAAAGATATATGTTAATGACGTTTAGAAGCTTTAGATCACTTTCCTGGGGGTATTTGTGTGTGTAATATGGGGTTTTAGATATTTTAGATTGTAGCAGTGAGCCTGTTGTCTCTGATGTCATGGACACTGGGCTCACTTCCTTCCTGGACTACATGTTGTCTCAGTAAGACAGCTCTCCCCCCTATCAACAAGGAGGAGCAGTGCACCAAAGAATTATGGGAATTGTAGTCCAGGAAGGTAGTGAGCCCAGTGTCCATGACATCAGAGACAACAGGCTCACTGCTACAATCTAAAATATCTAAAACCACATATTACACACATAAAGACCCCCAGGAAAGTGTTCTAAAGCTCCTAAACGTCATTAACATATATTCTTTTGCAAAAAGGGTGAAGTGTCCCTTTAAGACCCGGCCCCATGGGCCCTCGTCAAACCCTGTACACTCTAGACACGCTCCATATATGGCCAGACCTCGTCAAACCGTGTACACTCCAGACACATGCCCCCGCTGCCACCCTTAGATCTCCATATATGGAGCTGACCTGTTCTGACATTCCATAATGTTGATCTGACACCATCAAACTCTGTGCACTCAAGACACGCTCCACATCATGGTCAGCACAGAAGTCATTCTATATGTTGATCTGACTCCGCCTTGCCAATGTGCCAGCACATTCACATGCACACCTTTACATAGATTGTGCATTGCATTCACCCATTCATATTTACATGCCGGAACCGGCCCGGCCCCCTGGGGGTCCCTGGGAACTCCCCGGGGACCCCCCGAGACACGGTATAACTCTCTCACGGAGTTGCACCACTCACTTCACACAGGGGTTATTTCATATTGTAAAATCAATGTTATTTGAACTCCGAGGGTGTACAAATGGAACCAAACGGACTATAGGGTCCATCAAAGTTACAGACCCAGTTACGGACCCCACATTTGGTTCCAAACTA